>NC_046156.1:32909304-32981735 GCF_011064425.1 Rattus rattus | reverse complement strand
GTAGTTGATGTGGTGGCTTGTTGATTTAGTTGAGGAATATAATTCCAGTACTTTTTGTTTTTGTACCACAGAGAGTTTTCTTTTCTCCTTCAATTATAGCAGAGTATTCCTATGATCTAGTGATCTAGATGGGTATTAAAGCTAAGTGTAGAATACAGAGTCTATGCTTCAGGCTTTTCTTGGTTTTTCAAAGTTTTCATTAAGAATCAGTGTTTAACTCATGGGTTGCCCATTATGCAGGACTTGTGTTTTTTTCTTCTCAGTTTAAAACTCTTTCTTGTTCTGTATTTCAGTGTTTTGAAACCATGATATGCTGTGGGGTTTTCCTTCTGGTCTCTTGTCTACTGGGTGTTCTCTGTGCATTCAGTCGCAACAGGTTCTTCTGTCTTAGTTTGCTGAAATTTTCTTCAAAGTTCGTCAAGATCTGGTCTAAGGGTCCTGTATTTGGGATTCTCTTTCATTTGGTCTACAGCAGCTTAGGCATTTACTACCCATGGTGTCCTCATAGTCCTGTAAGCTCTCTTCCCCACCTCCTCTCTCTTCGGTGTGTGTGTGTACTCTTTCATACCTTATGCCAGTGGTCTGAGTCCCTTTAGTCTTTTGAGTCATGACATTGGATCTTTTATTTGATTCATTTCACTTGTAAGAATTTCCCCCAGAGTTTTCTTAACTTAGTATTTGTTCTTCAATTTCATCTTATTTCAGCTTGAGTCTTCCCTATATTTCCTCTGTTACAGTCTGGTTTCAAATCCTGATTATCAGGCTATTTTGTTAATATCGTTTGTATTTTCTTGGGTGTCGCCTTGTGGCATGCCTCTTTGCGCTATTCTCTTTATCATCAATCTGTTTGTCTCTTAAGCTCCATGGACTTTTCGAAGGGGTTTATAATTGTTCTTTTAAGCTCTCTGTCCTGGGGTTCTTACTCTAGGTGTCTTTACAAGAGAACATCTACAGGACTGGTGGGCTTGAGGAGGGAGGCCAGGACATGGGGAGAGACAGATGGTTTGACATGGACCAATAACAGACAAACTGTCTTTTGACTTTTCAATTGATTTTGAATGAGATTGGGCATATGGATATCTTATATACCATTAGTATGTGGAATTTGAATATGGTATAGGTGAAGTACCAACATGACATCCAGAACAAAACTCCTGAGGCTAGTAAGAAACAGGTATTTATTAGAAGGGTCCAGCGGGATCCATGATAGGACTTGGAATTTAGGGGAGGATATGGAAGGTAGAGTCAGGCACCCGGCAAAGATGGGACAGACAACAGGGATTTGGGGCCTGCTTTAGCTAAGAGAGTAGAGGGCTTAAGCAGGTAGATGTTGAGATCGGGGAGCAGTGCAGCCAGGGAGTACAGGATTGGCTGGCGCTTCTCAGCACGGGCTGGATGGAGAGGTCCTTGGGTTCATATTCCTGCCTCAGGTTCTGGTAAGTTCAAATGGAAGAAAAAGCCCTGAGAGAAACATGGAGTCTAGCAGGGAGTCAGGATAACTGGGTTGGTAATAAAGTCTTAGTCCTCAGGTCCTACCAGATTGAGGATGCTAGGTGGTGTTATTGGGTTGTAACTGAGAGAATTAAGCCTTGCTGACTTGTGGTGTTGGGCTGAGATGATGTCAGAACTGCAGGGCAAGAAGGGAAACGAATCGCAAGGAAGAGCTGTCATGGCCTTTGTTATGGTGAGGCAATGAAACATCCCACAACTCTCGCTGTGGGTTGGTTGTATCTTCCAGTACTATTGATGAGGGCTTCTGAGACAAGAAATGTCCATTTCCTCCTCAATGGATGTATCTGTTTTCATTGTAGATGAGGGATAGTACTGGTTGAATCCAGGGTAGAATTCATAAAGGAAAGCAATTTGCCTAGACTCCTTCCAGAGCCAACAAGCATCTGACATTTAGAAAACAAACCTACCACAAAGAAGAAACTGCCAGTCACAGGAGGGAAGAGTTTCCACCTCAGGGTGCATGTAAGCAATGAAGAGCTTTCCCTACTAACATAGAAAAAGAAAAGAAAAGGATCACAAAAGAATTATGCCCAGCTTGCCATATATGGAAACACAGTTTTAGATTTTCATCCCTCCCACCCCCAAACCAAACTGAAATGCTTGTAAAGAAAACGGGCTGTGAAAGGGTTTTCTGTCCCCATTAACCTAAGTCCCAATCCACGGGACACTAGAGAAAATGGTCTGAATGCAGCCCCAGAATTTATGCACCAGAGGAGACCAGACTGTACTAGCAACCACAGCTTGTATGGCCTATCTTTGTGAAATGTTCCCTCACGTCATTTCTTAAAGCTCCTCCTTCCACGTAACTCCATGGCAACTGAGCGTCTCTCTCCAGGGTGGCAATACACTATGCAAGGGCTATCTGGCTTTCATAGCTGCTGCTGAAACATCAGTTGATGATCTGATTGTTCTTCCTTTGTGACCGATCTGTTTTCACTCTGTGATGCTTTGACTGGCTTTCTTCATGTCTTGATTCTCCTATGTTTAGTTGCTTATTAGTTTTTATTTTCCTCCTTGGAACTTACTTCATATCCTGAATTCTATATTTATGCCCTCCCAGGCTCGGAAGCACGGCAGTTTTCTTCGAATGTTTCCATTACACAATGTCCTCTTGTTTCAGAGATGTCATCACAGGTATCTGGAAACTTTTCCCTCTGTGCCCACTCGAATGGTTTTTCTCTTGCTCTCTTCGCTGTATCCCAGATCATTTCTTAAAATAGATCTCATATCTAGGAACTCTGTCTTCATCCATTTAATAAAATTTCATTAGCCAGATTTTAGCTCACTTTTGTATTTCAATTTTAGAACTATTAGTTTTAGTTTTTATTATTAATACCACCTTAACCTCTGTGCATATTTATGGTTCTCTTTCCTTTCCTAGATTTTAGAATCATTACAAAATTGACAGTCTTTGCAGGTACACATCATGTTTTTGTTTCTGCTAACCATATTGGTTGCCTACTTGTGGTTTTTAATATTTTATTGTAACTCAGAAAAATTGCGAGGAAATTGGTTTCTTAATTATTTCCTCCACTGGAGACTTGGGATTTGTCTTTCTAGGTTCTTAGAGCCAACCTCAAGCCCTCTCAACTTGGCCATTAGATTTCATACTGCAATATGATTCTTTCCTCTTCTTAACCATGCATACAATATCCTGTAACTAGGAAGTCTTAAAGGACTTTTGTTATTAATTTTAAATTCTACTCCACCCAGAGCCAGCATATGTTAATATCTACCTAAGATCTGTTCTGATAAATGTATATGACAGGAGAGACAACAAATTTGAAGAAGAATTGACTACTCACGGTCAGAAGAAGAGGTACACTAGCTACATTTCTCATTACAGTGACAAAATGTCCCAACAAAGGCAATTTAACAAACAAAGGAGTTAGCCAGATCCTGGTTGAGAGCATAGTCCATCATGGCAGGGAAGACATGATGGCATGAATGAGTCACCTGGTTGTATTGTACCAAAACTGCCCTTTTCCCCTCTATCCTGTTTTCTCTCCAATCTAGATTTAAGGGATTGTAAGGATGTAAAAGAGATTCAGAAGGCTTACAACATAGTCAACTATTCCTGCTTGTACAATAGAGTTAGCTTTATTTCTTTCGTTTTCATTTAATTAAACTAATAGTTATATTGAGAAATTGGTCTGAGCAAGTACATTTCCAAAAAAACAAACTTTGTCTCTTTAATTGGGCATTATTCCTATTCTATAAAAATTGTATACTTTAAAATTATTGTTAGTGTTAGTTTGTGATGTTATCATGTTGTTTATGTTTATTAATGCATGTTAATTTGGAGTGAGACCAGTTCTTGAAAAGGCATTAGTGCTTGTATCTAGGTGTTAAGATTGGGTCAAAAGAATCTTCTGAAAACATATGTTTTGTGGCAATGACTGCAATTGTGTCATTTGACAGTTACTTGTATAATTAGAGCTAAACATTCTGGATTGGCCTATTTGAATTTTAGTAGAGGAGAGTGAAAGGAGAGTTTTGAATAAAGTTCTCTTGGAGGATTGGTTGAATGTTGTGTGAAGAAAACAATTTTCTGGTATCTTTTGTATCAGTTTTAAAGGAAGAAAGTATGGCGAAATATGATAGCCTTTATGCTCATGGCTAAATCTAGGTTGGACCTAGAGGAGGGTGGGGGAAACTGATATATTTAATGAACACCTGAAGAGTTAGATAAGTTTTTTTGTTGTGTTTTGTTGTGTTTTGTTTTTTTTTTTGTGTTTTTTTGGTTGGTGGGTGGTTTTTGCTTGCTCCAAAGCTTGCCTCTTGATCACCTCAATGACTTAAACTTATTACTAATCTCATAGAAGATTTATTAAGAATCAATACTCTTACTTCAAAGTTTTACTTTTATGATTTATCAAATAAATGCCTGACATAGTTTTTCCTAACTTAAATACTATCCTTGTATTTTAATAAAAACGAGTTAACATTGTTCCAACATTTGGAAGAATGCTGCAGGTCCTTACAATCTTATTTGTAACATCCTTTCAGAACTATAGCTTCTTATAGTGCACATGTTTATTTCCACTTTGTTGATGTTCCCACGCCTGTCAATTAATATTTTCTCTTTAAGGTAAGTTCTCTTTTATTAAAAAGATATTTCTGCATATTTTTAGTGTTGTATCAAACTTGCATAAGCTTCCCTCTCTGTATATTATTTTGGTTTTCTTGGGAGAATTCTTGTCCGGCCCATAGCTGGTCCCTTGGTCTGTCTATATGAAGATACAAGGTAGCTCCTGCTTCCCCTGATGATTCTGAAAGTCAGCTCCTACAAAAGAATGCAATGTTGACACTGATTGGAAATGTAGCTATAATGTGATACAATTCTTAAAACAACTTCACTGAAAATTTTGTAATTGGGTGGGGATTCCTTGAGAGGATTGCCATTGCTGTCCTTCCAAGCCTGTCTAGGAACTTTAGAGTCCTTGGCTTCATTCAGAGCATCAGCAAACTCCTGCTTGAAAGTACTGTGGATCTGTTCAAGTCCTTACAAGGCTTTCCGTCACAATGAAACAAGAAAGTGCCCTTGGCAAGGCAGTAATATATTTGCTGTGGAGGAGATGCAGCTCCTTTGAGTCGTTGCTTCATATTGGTTAAGTGCCTGTTGGTAAGGTCACATTTAGTTTAGTGATTCCCTGAATTGAATGGTTCATTTTCTTTAACACTTGCTGGTTAATAGAGAACACACAGAGTCAAAATCATTACCCGTTTCCAACAGGCACAGAGAAGCTCTTGGCAAGCAAGCTATGACTCTCGTGTTTATTTTCTTTTTCTCTTTGCACGATTTTCATATATATATATATATATATATATATATATATATATATATTCTGTTCAAAACATCCACATTATGCTACTCCATCTGAATGCATTCTGAAAGAAGAGCTGTGCGACAAAACACAAAGAAAAGGTTAACAGTAAAGCCAACTTGGCATACTCCTTAAGAGGAAGAAGACATTGAGGGTGATAGGCAGCTAGTCAGTAGCCGCTCTTGGACCTCCAACAGCCACCAGTGGGAAGTGAAAAGGCTCCAATTCCAGGACTCTGAAGTCATTAGTCTGTGTTGCTATGTTATCACTGCCAGATTTCCATCAACACCAGGATCAAATTAGCAGTCAAAAATAGTCAAATTCCTTGTGCTTTTCCTGTACTTTTATTTTTGAGTAATATTAAGGTTCCATGAATACATCAATCTGAGACCAGCGAGGATAAATGTCAGCTCCCACTTCTCTGCCAGAAGCTCAGAAGAATCTCTGTTCAACCTGGATGTTTCTCAATGGCAGATAAAAATACTGCTGCCTTCACCGGCAGGCGTCGGACCAACTTAAGATATCCAAGAACAGTCAGGGGTAAACTATAAAATAAGATCCATTTTATTATGAAAGCCCCATGTGTGTGACTATTTGCTACAGGTTTCAAAGGACGCTGATGAAATCTTTTAGAAAGTGGGTTGAATTATTCTGACAGACACCATCTCTAAGCCACAAAATAGTTTGAAAATCAGACTGTTCTGTGATATTTTATGGTTATTTTAGACTTCTGTTCTCAGTTTGTGTTATCCAAGAGTTTTCTTCAAGATTATTCTGGCTGGGTTTTGCTTTTACTGGATATAAAAGTAACTTGGTGTTCTAAGAAAAAAAGAAGGAATATAAAGTGCGGAAAAGAAAGTGAGCATCAAAATCTAATATCCAGAGAAGTGATTATAGTTAACATTTGTTAAGATCTTTCTTCCTGTGAACACTTGTGTCCCAGTTTCTGTTCTATTGCTGTGAGGAGACGCTGTGACCAAGGCAACTTAGGAAATAAAGGATTTAATAGGGTGCTTGGATACAGTTTCAGAAGGTGAGTCCATGAACATCATCATGGTGGGGGTTATGGTAGGAGGCAGGCATGCGCATGCGGTGCTGGAGCAGTAACTGAGAGCTCACGTCTGATCCTTAGGTTGTAGAAAGAGTTGGACGGAATGGGAGGAAGAATGGAGGGAGGGAGGGAGGAGAGGGAAGGAGGGAGGGAGGGAACAAGGGAGAGACAGGGAAAGAGGAGGAACAGAGAGAAACTAGGGTCTGGTACGAATTTTTGAAACCTAAAGCCCATCTCCATTGACACACTCCCGGGACAAGACCCTCACCTCCCTAATCCTTCAAACAGTTCCATTAACCAGAGACCGAAGTATTCAACCATCTGTGCTTCAATGGCCATTCTCATTCAAACCACCATAACTTACCTATACTTGCAGCAAAATACAAGGCCAATAATGTTTAACCTCCCCATTTTATTGCTGAAGAGAATATGGCTCAGTGAGGCCATTGAATGACTCCCCTAAATAGGGACTGATAAGGGCAAAATTGGGACACTTGATGTAGTACCTCAATTTTTATTTATTTGTTCATTTGTGATATGCATAAAGGCAGGGACTATATATAAAAATAGAGATAGATGGTTTCTTCACTATTAGTAACCTTTTTTTACGACTGAAACCTGATTCTGCTATATGCAATTATGAGTTTTTACCTGTCCTGAACATTTGACAAGTTTTCATTTAAAACTTGCTGCCTTGCCCTGGAATTATTTTAGCTGAGGTGAAACGTCCTGCAGGGGTAAGCAGAAGAAAGGATATTATTTTATAAAAATATGAGCAGAGACCTGGTCATCCTTTTTCTCTGCCGTCCTTAACATTCAGGTCTTTCTCCTCCTGTTACGTTTGTTCTAGTCATAGTTTAGGATCAACTAAAAGAAGGGGGATGATAAATGTGCCTATAGCCTCTCACACTGAGAAGACCCTCCCACGCTATGAGCCACATCTGGTTCACGTCGCATTTCTGCTGCCTGCTACTGCATAGTAACGCACTCCAGATTTCAACAAGAAAGTGACACATGTCTGCCATCTGTATAGGTGTCAGCAGGCCAAGGCTAGTCTCTGGTCTGTCCAGGCAATAGCTGAAAGAGGAAGTGGGCACGGAGGATGCAAAACAGGGCTGCCCCACAACCGCTTTCACCCACAACAAAGTTTTGGTCCTCTTGTTCTCCTTACAAACCTCATGCCTGAGATTTTTTTCTCCATATTTTTTTTTTTTTTTTTTTTTTGTTCTAGACAGGTGATTGACACTCATCATAGGAGTAGAGGCTCTCTAAGAGATAATGGATGGAAACTACGTAAGCGTCTGGATATGTCTTCAATTATTTTTTAAAAGTTAGTAGGCAAAAGTAGCAGGCATAATACAGCATTTTCATACACTCAGGTCATTATATTTTTGTTGTGATTCATCCTTCCGCCTTTCAGTGCTCTCCCCTGTGCTCTGTCTCCTTCATCTGGTTGGGTCTTTTTTTCCATGCAGTCATGCAGTCCCCTCTGTTTTCATGATATAAGAATTCCAATTCCATTAATCTCTCCTTTTCTTTTCATCCCTTTAGATCTCCCCTCCTCCCTCCCTCTCCCCCCTCCCTCTCTCCCTCCCCTCCCTCCCTCCCTCTCTGAAGGATTCCTACCCCACACACACACACACACACACACACACACACACACACACATACACACACCCCTCACATACCCACAAACATCTATGTTATTTTCAGTATAGGGATCAGCATATGAGGAAAAAGCATAGTGTTTAATTGTTTTAGACAGCCTTATTTTGATTAGCAAATGATTTCAATAACATCCATTTTCTTTATAATATGATTTTAATAGTTAAATACAATTTTATTCTATGCATTCCCTGCCCCCCCTTTTTTTTTCCTAGACTATTTCCATTTCCTGGCTTTTGTGAATATGAAGCAATAAACACGGTGTGTAAGTATCCGTGGATGGTTGTAGGCTGATGTCAATAAGCAGGCAAGGGCTGGCACGAGTTAGGTCAAGGCCATGATTGGACAGTAAAATACTAAGGCGGGGACAAAGCTTTTGTAAGGGGGAAGGAAAAGGAGAATCAAGATGGAGATGGAGAAGGATGTCCCAGATCCGGGTGGTCTTGATTTGCCAAGGTAGTTGGGATGGATTTCTGTAGGCAGATTTATCTTATCTAAGTGGGCAGTTTTATCAATTGGTTGTGAGTTCACTGTGAGGATATATTGTGGATTGAGAATTTAACATATAAATCTGATAAATTACAGTTTATTGAGTCATGATTTCACTGGGTTGTTGGGAGTGTGAGCAGAGTCCGTGGCAGGGAGCCATGATAGGTCAGCCTATGTTGGACTTCTAGAGCCCTGATTTTACTGGGTAGCTGGAACCAGAGAGTTTGCGGCTAGCAGAGAGCCGCCAGGAGAGATACTAACCAGAGATAAATTCTGGTTGGTTCCATATGGCCCCACGGGTGCCGGAACTAACTCTAAAGACTAGTGTGGCAAGGTGCCACTCTGGAACGGCTCACAGATCGCCTGGGTCTGAAAATACTTGGGGGCAGTGTGGAGTCACTGAGATAAGGACACCCCACGGTGCCATGTGGCCCCACAGGTGCAGATGCTAGGGATAAGAGGTTACCAGTTTTTTAATATTTACCAAAACAGAGGGTGACTTGAGTCCTGGTACGTACAGAGGTTGATGTAACTGGGTCACATGACAGTTCCCTGTTCAGTTCTTTGACGAACTTCTACCCTGAAATATATACTGATGACAGAGAAATCTGCTCTTTGCCTGGGAGATGTGGCAAACTGTGAATGGCCAGCAGCAGTAACTACTGTTTATACAATTGATGTCATAGTTTTCAGTTTTATCCACAACTGCTAAGAAAACTCTAATCTTAAAGATAAGGCAGCCTGTCTCGCTAGATTTCTGTAATGTGGCCATTACACATTATAATAATTGTGACCTGTGAAGCTTCACCCTAGACCAGTTGTCTGTTTAGACAAGTGGGACAAAAAATTTTCATTTGCATACTTTATTTCTATAATTTCAACAGAGCCTAATTTCCTGGAAAATCAAAGGATTTAGGACAAAAGAAAAATTTTACCTTCTAATCAAGAAAAGTCAGACATGTCCAGGAATGAAATCCCACAATGGGCAGCTTTACTAAGATAAAATCAGGTAAAAAAAATTCATTGTACAATTTATTTTTAACTTTAAGAATAGAAGAGGAAATCACACGTTTGAAAAAGGCTTCTCTGTGTAGATGGCTTATAATGATAAAGAAAAAAAATTGAGATTCTCCACTAAATCTCACTAATACAAGAACGTAGGAGAAGACTAAAATGTATACTCAAGGACAGTTTTATTAGACTCTAAAAGAAAAACTCTGAGACAGGCAAGCAGTAAATATCTGCAGCTGCCAAGAACAAGAGAATGGAGAAGAGAAGGAAAAACATGGTGCTATTGAGTAAGCAGGCAGATGAGGATCACTGGGCAGGAAGAAGAGCCTTGGGGATCCAGTAACCAAGCCCAATGTGTTAGAGAAAGCATACCGAGACAAGAACTTAGAGAGAAGAACTGGAAAGGTATGCTTTTTCTACTCAGAAAAGTGGGCACCAACGCCTGACCAGACACAGCTTAAAAATAAAAGGTCACTGCCAGGAATGGGTTACCTCTTCTGGAGTTATTAGCCAACTTCTTTAGACCCCCAATTAATGCTATTGGTTACTTTCCAGAACTTGGCAGCAAAACTCTGTGCCTGAAGATATCATGTGCTTGCATCATAGAACACAGAGATATCAGGCTCTGCTAACCTGAACTCTTCATCTCTATTGACTATGATGCTAAAAGGTAATGTGCAGGATACCTGAGGAGAAAGTAATCAATATTCTTACCCCATATGAACCTGAAATTTATAGTACATTTCTGCTGGCGCCATACCAGCTCAAATGCCATACATGAGAATAACCAACCTCTTTCTGATTGGATTTAAACCTGGCACCATTGTTGAGTCAATAATCCTAGGAGATAACCTATTACTGTTATCCTGCTGTACAGATATTAAATCAAACCCTAATGACTTATCCTTATACCCATAGATTGAGGCATCTTTCGACCTTCATCAGAGAACCTTCTATTTGCAGTAAACCCACAAAGAAAAGAGACTGTGTAATGCTCAGCCACAAATAAGACAATAAGACTTTTTGTATCACACCCTACCTCTCTAGGCTTAGAAGTCATTGCACAAAAGAAAACAGAATGAATGCGAGAGCCAGAGTAGCACAGGGAGGTGTGGATAAAAGAAAACAGTATTCCAGACAGAACAGGACAGCTGCACGTATGAACTCACTGGGGCTGTGACAATATGAATAAGACCTGTGCAAGATCAAACCAGACCAAACCTCAGCATGGAGAGAAGAGATGGTCATGAAATCCCAACCCAAGCTGAGGAGTTATTGGCAATGATATCTACAGAGTGAGAGGAGAGTCGATTTTCTTTAAGAACATTGCCCCTGGAAAGTCAGTCATGCTACAGTGGAAGGCCAAATCTAAGAGTACGTGCCAATACAACTTGAACTTGATGAGTGAAAAAAAAAAGCAAAATAACAACAACAAAAACAAAAACAGGATACAGCATTGGTTGTGTAGAGAAAGGAGAGCAGGTCCTCAAATACATTGTATGATACTCTTTAAAATAACGAATTAAGAAATTAATAAAAAGAAAAATAGGCAGATTGCCAATCTGTGAACTGAAATGTTCATTCTTTTTTTCCACAGCTTAAGTATCTCTTGCCTTTACAAAGAGTGAAATCACCTTGACCATCTGATTGACCTCCACAACTGGATTAAACCTTAAGAGATGCAGCAAGGGTTTGTTTCTACTTACAGATAGAGTCCATTCTTTTGACAAGAAAGAAGAGATTTTCATTTACTGGAATTTCAACATTATGATAAGAATTTTCTAAGATTTCCTGATTTTTCATAATAATGTTTATATATCTGTGGTGTTTTGAATAGATATGGCCGCCATAGACTCATGTGTTTGAATGCTTGGCCCATACTGAGTAGCACTGTTATGAGGTATGGCCTTGCTGGAGTAGGTGTGGCCTTGTTGGAGGAAGTACATCACTGTGGGGATGAACATTGAGGTCTCTTATGCTCAAGCTATGTCTAGTGTGGCACAGAGTTTCCTTTGCTACCTGTGGATCAAGATGTGGAACTCTCAGCTCCTTCTCCAACTACCTGCATGTTCCCATGCTCCCCACCATGATGATAATGGACTAAGCCTCTGAAACTGTAGGCCAGCCCCAATTAAATGTTTTTCTTTATAGGATTTGCTGTGGTCATGATGTCTCTTCACAGCAGTGAATGAAACGTTAACAAAGATTACTATCAGAAAATAACAAATGCACAACTATAAAACCTAATTTTCACTAGTAGTATATATCACATTTCCTAGATTCAACAAAAGTTGTTTACATAGTTCTTTATAATTAATATTTATTTAGGCTATTATTTTCCATTAAATCATACAAAAATAAGCAAATATCTATAAATATATATAAATATGTTCTTAGAATCATTTTTCAAGACATAATACTTTCACATAAGTCAATTGACTCCTGAGCTGTACCTGTGTCCTCCCTTAAAAAATACTTTATGCCTCTACACATGAGACATGTGAATATTTCTTCCTTTCTTCCTTCCTTTTTTCCTTCCTTCTTTCTTCATTTATTTATTATCTTTTTCTTTCTTGAAATAAAGTCTCATAATTTTCTTAATGTAGAGCATATTATTAGTTCTTTGCATTGTCTATTTACACCATTTATGAAATAATCTGTACATTAAGAGTTAATTATATGCTTAAAAGCTTACCCTTACTTACATGCCTGGTCCTTTCATCATACTATTTTGTACATATAACAGTTTCCACTCATTTTCTTGGGAACTCTTAATGTATATCATGCTGCTAACAAGCAGACACTTTTGTCTAATCTGCTCCAAAAAGAGTTATTTTTTTTAATCTAACATCTTCTATGTTGACCTGAATCCCAGAATACTGTCCTGTGATTTGGCTCATCCACACAGTGGGTCATTTCCATCCTCTAGTCTGTGTTAGAGTCAGGTAGATTTCAATTTTAAAGCTCCAAAATGAACTGACATCCTCATCCCATTTTTCTAATGTTTCTCAGACTTTTTATGTGTGGAAATTACTTCCTGCCTGACCCTTATCGTCTCTCTCCCTCTCCCTTTCTCTGCTGTGTGTTGGTGGTGTGATTTTTGCCTTTCTGATCCTAACAGCTACCGAACTGCAATCCATGGCTATTCACTAGCTGTTTCGGAAGTAGATGGAGGACTGACGTAGTTTTCAGTCAGAGATCTGTCTTCATAAAGTAAAGGGATGTGTTCGTTCAGTGAACGTGTCCAGCAGGTCTGTTGTCATATCTGTTTACTGCTCAAGGACACTTTTAAAGTTAAGGAGTTTCATGTCCTCTGGATGAGAACTCTTGATTGCTTGTTTCCACAGCTTACTTTATTCAAACTATAACCTGGAGAGAGCTGGCCTCTTTGCTCATGTGGACTTTAGAAAGAAAGGTTGAAAAGTCAGAGCAGGAAGAAACCACTCTTTTCTCAAATCAGCGGTGTCTCCTAATAAATTGTAGAATCTGGCTACTTTAAGAGCACAGACCTTATATTTTGGTTGTGAGCCTAGCCTTTAAGCCAGCCCAAAGAGCACAGATCTAATAAAACCTTTGTTCTTTGTTTTTTCCTAATCTGATCCATTCCAACTTTTAAAAACAAAAGCATTAAGTAGAGAAGACCAGGTCATTCTTCCTTGGCAAGTACTGGGAGATAAACATTGCATAATTGCTAGAGTACTCCTGGGCATGCCCCCAGAGAATGAGCTAATAATGCCAAATTGTATCATTTTATTGTTTAAAATAGAAAACAAGTGTGCTAAGTGTTAATAAAGAAAAGCTGATGGTTAATTCAGCACGGTTGCGTGGAGAAATGGCAGTGATACCAGAAAAAGCACCCAAGTGTGTGTCCGTGATGCCTTCCCTAGATAGCTAACATGGAGGCTCTAGCCCGAGACCCAGTGGGATCCAGTGTTGAGTCATAAATCTGAACAAAACCAGTGGAGGGGGAGTGAAATGGAAGGGGCTGAATGAAGGAAGTCAGACACTGGAGTCCCATCCTTGGCCTTGGTTCCTAGGTGTCCCTACTGTGATGTCACAGTCATCATGTGAGCTGTTTCCCATGGCACAGCTTCTCGAAGGGTAGTAAACTAAGACCTCCAAACCTCAACAAAATACAATGCCTGCCTGCCTGCCTGCCTGCCTTCCTTCCTTTCTTCCTTCCTTCCTCCTTCCTTCCTTCCTCCTCCTTCCTTCCTTCCTTCCTTCCTTCTCCTCCTTCCTCCTTCCTTCTTCCTTCCTTCTTCCTTCCTTCCTTCTTCCTTCCTTCTTCCTTCCTTCTTCCTTCCTTCTTCCTTCCTTCCTTCCTTCCTTCCTTCTTCCTTCCTTCCTTCCTTCCTTCCCTTCCTTCCTTTTTCCTTCCTTTTTCCTTCCTTCCTTCTTCCTTCCTTCCTTCCTTCCTTCCTCCCTCCCTCCTTTCCTTCCTTCCTTCCTTCCTTCCTTCCTTCCTTCCTTCCTTCCTCCTTCATTTGGCCATGTCAGCTGTTTTCCCACAGCAGTGTAAAAGCCTGATGGGGAAATGGAGGACTGAGGCAAAGAAGTCTCACATCATGTTCGTTCCTTACAAATCATTAACCTGCTTCTTTGTGCGTTAAAGTCAACGTTTCCAAAATTATGGCAGGAGAAACTCTAAACTGATACAATGCTAGATGATCAAGGGATGAGTCGTTCGGATATAGGATTTTATGTTAGTTAGGCATGCATGTAGAGGACTTAGGGAAGAAAGGGGCACATAAGTTAAGAATTTTCTAATTCTGTATTACCTCTCAGGGGGAGCCTAGACAGTCAAGACAGATATAAACTATAACAAAAGTTGACCAGGAAATTAAGTGGCTGAGTTTGCTTCTAAAAATATATATAACATTTTCTAAATGACACCAGCACTCTTTCATAGAAACAAAATGTCATAAGAAATCAGATATCATTCGTGAACAATGTTTCTGTAGCTATATTTATATTTTGAATCAGGCCTTTCATCATAACAAATTATAAATAAAATATGAAAGCTCTGCCTCACACATTCATAGCAAATGCATGTAGAGTGAATGCCTAAATTACTTTTCACTCTGCACAATGAATGCATCCCTGATATGGAATAAGCATTGCCATTTAAAAATCTATAGCCTAGTTTAATCAAGACTAACACACACTGGAGAGAAATAATTTCTAAAAGATGGTAAGCTCACAGAGACCCTTGAAATCTACAGGATCTCATAGAGAACTAAGCCTGGCATAGCATCAGCTGGCACTACCTCCTGAGCTTATCTGACTCTCAATCTTTCCAGGGACTCTGGGGCTGACTTTCAGAAACTCCAGAACTATGAGAAGAGATGAAAGCCATTGGATGTTTTCCAAGGCCCAAACGAAGTATTGCAGAGCAGTTTTCAGAAGTAAGCTTTCTCTTAGCTACATTGTGCGTGAATGTGT
This sequence comes from Rattus rattus, assembly GCF_011064425.1. Lineage (NCBI taxonomy): Eukaryota > Metazoa > Chordata > Mammalia > Rodentia > Muridae > Rattus > Rattus rattus. The sequence goes on along the minus strand of NC_046156.1, from coordinate 32,966,735 downwards.
GTTTTATCCGTATGTGTTTATATGGGCGTGTGACCACTTATGTACGTTCTTATTATCCCTGAGTACATCGGCAAGCCTTTCAACCCCACGCCTTCATGTCAAAGGAGATCACTTGACTTGTCGATGGTTGCAGTAACCCTTTAAAACTTGAGTGTGGGCTTTGGGGCATTAAAACTTGAAAAGGTTCTGAAACTTGGAAATTTTATTAAAACAGAAGACACAAGAAAATGCATAAAATAATGGTTTCATCTATGCCCCAATAGCACAACGAAAACAGTATTAAATATAGTTGTTAGAGAATTATGATTCTACAGAGTGGATATATGTATAGAGAGAGTATTAATTCCTAAATACATACCTGTTTATTTCATAGTTTTAAATATATAAATTCATATCAATCATTTAAATAGGTTACACACATATAATACTGTGTACTGGTCCCATTTCATGTCCTTTATACATGTTAACTAATTCTTGCAACAATTATATATAGTATTAATATTATTGTTACTCCCACTTTTTTAGTACACAAATTTGAAGGAGAAAGAAGGCCAATAACATGACCAAAGTTGCACACATAGTAATGATGAACCAGAAGGATTTAAACATAGGCAGTCCTATATCAGCATCCTTATTCCTAACTACGTGAAAAGTGTATTTCAGGGTATAAATTTTTCCTGAAAATATGTATATGTATATATGTGTGTGTGTGTGTGTGTGTGTGTGTGTGTGTGTGTGTGTGTGTAGTATATTATGTGTGTGTGTATATAGTGAACATATGTACAGAGTTGTTACTACCATTTTATAATAATTGTTTTTAGAGTTTATCTTAGTTTTCTTGTTGGTTTTTTCTATTCTTTTTAGACACTGTCTTGTTATGCAAGCTGAGCTAGCCTGAAACCCACTATGTAGTACAGGTTGGTCTCTAAATTAAGGCAGTCCTCCTGCCTCATCCTTCCAATTGCTCAGATTACAGGCTCACAGGCATTCACCACTAGTCCTGGCTATAAACAATTTCCAAATAGAGGATAAAGCTATGTGATTAATTAACAACCTGTATGTATATGTATATATATATACATATATATATACCATTATTAGCCTCTTAAAAATCTAAACAGAGTACATGTGTTTGCATGTGCGTTTGCTTATACATTTTGTTGGTTTCATGTGTGAAGTATTTAAAGGTGAGTTAAAAAGAACATCTGAGAGAGAACATTAATGTTTAAGGAACATCCACTGTCTACCCACTAGACTACAAAGTCGATCAGGCTTTTTTCCCTTACTTTTTAACAGGAAAGTTGGCTCCTAAAGTGGATTTGTGCACTCAGAAGGTCTTCACCCATTCACAGGACCATCTTTCTAGTTTCAGTCCCCATGCTTCTTTGTCCATTCTGTTTCCCTATATCACTTGTGAGGGAACATCCTTGTGGAAAACTCATCCATAATTAAGATTTCCTGTCCTGGTGTCCGAGGCGCAGGAAGGACAGCAAGCGGCCACGATGGCTGACCAGATTGCCAAGGCTCAAGTGGCCCAGCCCTGTGGCGACACGATCTTCGGCAAGATCATCCGCAAAGAAATCCCAGCCAAGATAACTTTCGAGGACGATCGGTGTCTTGCTTTCCATGACATTTCCCCTCGAGCACCAAGACACTTTCTGGTGATACCCAAGAAGCACATATTTCAGATTTCTGTGGCAGCCGATGATGATGAAAGTCTTCTAGGACATTTAATGATTGTTGGCAAGAAATGTGCTGCGGATCTGGGCCTGAAGCATGGGTATCGGATGGTGGTGAATGAAGGTGCAGTTGGGGGGCAGTCTGTCTGTCATATTCACTTCCACGTCCTTGGAGGTCGGCAGATGAACTGGCCTCCTGGTTAAGCAGGTTGGGGATAAGTGTCCTTCTCTAGGTAGTTGGCAAGCTCCAGTAAGTTCAATGGCACACATAGTTTTGCCTGTGTATGGAGAGATTGAAGAGATCATTTAAAATTCTGTGCCTAATAAAAAAAAAATTTCCTGAGGAATCAACTTCTGCATTGTTTCCAAAAGCCAAATAATAGTTTGAATTCTCACTTCTTTTCTTGGAATGCAAAGCCCCTTGGAGGATTTTTACTTCTCTTGAGAGCCCCCAGAATCAGCTAAAATGCTTTCCTTGAAACATAAATATTAATTAAAGTCATTGTCATGAGGGCATCTCCATCAAGTCTTTTCATTTGGCCATGTGTCTCCATGTCAAAGGAAATCATGTGAGTTGTTGACTGTCGTAAGGCTTCAGTGTGTGGGCTTCAGGGCATTAAGACTTAAAAATGTTCTGAAACTTAGAAAATGTATTAAAACAGAAGACACATAAAAATACATAAAATAATGGTTTCATTTATGTCCCAAGAGCATTTAAATATGAATATTTTATTCCACATTAAGTAAGAAGTATTATTTCTTTTTCGTATTTTATGTTTGAGTTTCAACTCTGAGTAGCCCCTGGGCAAGAACACAGAATGGCAAAATAATTTGTAAAGTAAAACTAATTGTTCATTAATTCTCCAAGGAATTTGGTTTTTAATATTAGCTTTTTCATTATCTAACACCTTTCATAACCTAACCCGTTATAAAAAAATAAATCTAATTTATATAACTTCTATAAAGTAATTTCCCCTTAAACTTATGATAACATTTATCTCCAGAGGAAACTTTTATTTTTAAAAATTAATATTAGAGATATTATCATTTCAAACCTTATACAGTAAAATATATGTTGCATTTAACACTGCTGCTTTCTCCTTTATTCATAATGTGAAGATTTCCATTTAACTAAAACTGCCTAATAATGTGCTCTGGTTCCAGTCATAAACACGATGTGAATAGCCTCAAGAAAGCATTTGTTTAAGAAATCTTAAAACTTACACCCTCTTGTTTTGTTTTTTAATTCATTTCTCTTCCTTCAGGGGGCCAATAACTTTTGGTGAGAGAAATTAGATAAACAAGACAAGTCAAGAAAAGAAATAGTAGCAATAAAGCAAAAAATGGTGAACAGATTAAATTCTATGTCAACCATGGTTACAACATGTTTGTTTGTTCTAGGCATTTAATGTGAGGATCATTATGGCTTGAATACCCAACAGGATCATATGTTGACTATTTGGTCCTCATTAGTGGCAGGATTTGGGGAAGTGGTCAAAGCTTCAAGAGTAAAGAGAAGGTGGAGAAAGTAGGTTCATGAGGGGTACACTTTGAGCCTTTGAGGACTACACATAGTGTGGTGGTTTAAATAGGAATAGTGCCCAGAGGCTCAGAGATGTCAATGTTTCACCACCAGGATGTAGCACTATTAACATGGCAGGGCTTTTTAAGAGAGTGTGCCATTGCAGATGGGATTTGAGGTTTCGAAAGCTAAAGCAGGCTAGTATCTATCTATCCAGCTATCTATCTATCTATCTATCTATCTATCTATCTATCCAACCATCCATTCATCCATCCATCCAACCATCCAACCATACATTCTTCCATCTATCTATCTATCTATCTATCTATCTATCTATCTATCTATCTATCTATCTATCTATCTATCTATCTATCTATCTATCTCTGCTGCCTGCCAATCCAGCAATCCAGATGTAGGACTCCCGGCTCCCTCTCTAGCACCATGTCTACTGCCCTGCATCATGCCTTCTGCCCTGTGATAATAAACTAAACTTCTGAAACATAAGTCAGCACCAAGTAAATGCTAAATGTTTTCTTTTATAAGAGCAGCTCTGGGTCACGGTGTCTCTTCATCGTAGTACAACATTAGCTAAGACACATAGTCCCTAGTTTCTCTCTCTCTCTCTCTCTCTCTCTCTCTCTCTCTCTCTCTCTCTCTCTCTCTGAATATGTATGTGTGTGTATATATACACACAGAGAGACGTACACCCACACACGTGTGTGTGCTTCTTGCTGTCTCTCTTCATCCCTCTTTCCCTACCCCTCTCCCCTCTCCTGTCTCTTGACTTTAAACACCCCGTTTACCACACACCTCTATAGCCATATAATGTTCTGCCCAAGGGCATAGGACCAAGTAACCATGCACCAAGCCTTCTGACGTTATCATTCAAAATAAATCCCTTTTCCTTCAAGGGGCTCAATGTGTTCTGTTTTCTAGCAGGAATGCAAAACTTGGCAAAACCAGAAAATTGATACCAGAAAAATGTCATTGCTATGACTACCTGACCATTTGGTTCAGAAGCCTCTGTAACAGCTTTGGAAATGTGGGTTATATAAGCTTTGGTTAGCTATAACACAGCATAGTGGGTGATTCTGGTGAGAGTACAAAAGATCAGAATGTTGATTAAAAAATGCAGACAGTGAAGTCTGTGAGATTTCAAATGGGAACAAGAACTCTATATGGACCTGAACTACAAGTCTTTGTCTTATATTCTAGCAAAGAGCATTATGTCAAGGTAGATCCTGAGGCACTGAGGAAGGCTGAATTTGAAGGTGGCTAATTAATTCAGCAGAAGAAAGTCCGAGGCTTTCGAGATATGATATGTTTTGCTAACTATTGTAAGGCTGGTCCACTCATAATGAAAGTGGGAAGTTTTATAGGCAGAGGAATAAAATGTGTAGTTTGGTCAGAGAAGTCAGTGTTGGGGTTGTGGAAGGTATAGTTTCTGAAAATATCTATACCAACACAAAGAAAACAAGTTCTTTGTATTACCACAGCAGGGGAGATGCTTTGAGGAGTCTCAGGAATTATCCTGACCCTATCCAAAAGTCTCTACTCATCCTGAATTCATGTCTAAAGAAGCACATCTCCTACTGTAGATGTCCACAAAGTGACATCTATCATTGATGTCAGTTTCTCAGCCATATGAAAATCAGTCATGGGATTATGGAGACTTGCGCCCTAATTTACAGGAAAACATGAGATGTAGTGTAATGTGCAACAACTTCAGGATCCTGCAGGAGATTTCTGAGAAGATAATGTGCAGTGCTCTGAGGGTGAAGTCCTAGCCACAGTGGGGAATCTAAAAGGTGGGAAGCGATACAAAACTGGAAGCGATAGAAAACTAGGAAAGCAGTAGGCTATCAGTAGACCCAGGCCAATGGAGTACTATATGGGACAGAGCCAACATGGGGGAAGAGTAGGGCTTCTAATCCTTGAAAACTCACATCATGGGCCACATGCCTTGGAGGACAGACATGAAGCTATAGGACTTAGTGTTTGTCCTTCTAGACCCAATTTATCTTTATTCCTTAGTCTTCTCGTGTTATTCCCCCTTTGACTAGGAATACCTACTCAGTGACGTTGAATGGCAGATGTATGGAACTTATCAAGTTTAAAGGGGCTCCCAATTAAGGGTTTGACTTGTTTTAGAGCAGTCTTTGAACTTAGACTTTCAGGCAGTGGTGGAATTTTTCATATTTTTGGACTCTTGGTAATGGTCTAGATATATTTTTACTATGAGAGGAATGTGAGCTTTTGCATAACATATTATGGCTTAAATATGTATATGTACAAAACTCCTGTAGAGTGGAGGCTTGGTTCCCAGCTACAGGCATTATTTGAAAATATCCTCCAAAGCTCGGAAGTGTGATCTAGCTGGAGGAAGTAAGTCAACATGCATGCCAGTGGTGTCTTTGTGTCTTTCTGTTTGCCGCTTGGCTTCTAGTCTGTTGTGACATAAACTGCTGTGCTCCACCATGTTCTCTTTGCCATGATAGATGTCATGAGCTAAAATAAACAATTCCTCACATTCCATTGTTCTTTGGGTATTAAAAATATAATACAGTAACCATGGAAAGATCAGTGACCACTAGGGAAAACAAAAAGACTATACATGGACTGACCCAGGGCTCTAACTGCATATGTAGCAGAGAATAGACTTGTTGGGGCACCAGTGGAAGGGAAAGCCCTTGGTGAACAAGTAATGGAAAAGGAAGGAGACTGCCCCAGTGCAGAGGAATGTCAGGGGGGAAAGGGAGGTGAAGGGGGGGACACCCATGTGAGGGACGGGGAGAGGATAGGGGCTTATGGACAGGAAACCAGGAAAGGGAATAACATTTGAAATGTAAGTAAAGAAATATATCTAATAAAAAATAAAATAAAGAAGAAAGGTTGGCACAGCACATCAAACCAGAGACAATAAAACTATTCAGTTTGTGTTGTAGAATGGAAATATGTCTCCTATATTTTTAAGCCTATAAAATATACATCACCAGGAGCAGAAGTAAACTTTAGTTATGTCATCAGTTGTCAGTCATGTCATCAATTTCAACAAATGAATCACTCTGGTAGGGACATGAATGGTTTGACTATTATTTAAAGCTTAGCAGTAGGGGTGGCTGGGCAATGGTGCCAATGCTTTAGTCTCAGCACTTTGGAAGCATAGGCAGGCAGATCTCTGTGAATTCAAGGCTACACTGGTCTACACAGAGAGTTCTAGGGCAGCCAGGCCTGCATCATACATACATACATACATACATATATACATACATACATACACACACACACACACACACACACACACACACACACACACAAATCCTGTCTCAAACAAAACAAAACATAAAAAGATTGGCAGTGGGGTATATGAGGAACTCAGTATTTTTAAATTTTATTATAAATCCTTAAAATTACTCAAGCCATTTTAATATTAAAAAGAGAGTAAAAGACTCCTAAAAACTGTTGTTAGCAAACATTTTCTTAGCCTTTTCTGAGATGAAGACTACTTGAGATGTAAAAAAAAAAAAAAAATCCAAATCTGATCTTCCAGTCTTATCTCGAGGTATACAGCAGGAAACCTGTTGTGGTCTCCTTTTTATCTCTTACCTTATCCCAAATGGATCACAAAGACCTCCTCCTCCAACCTTCTTTCTCCCAACTCATCCCAGCCCACTATCCCAGATTCCAACACCAGTATTCATTCCCTGTGAACACACCAGCTGAGCAGACCAAGAAAACAGGCAATACACAGATGCAACACTATCTGAAATCCACACAGGAAATAGAACCAAGGAATAAAATACTCACCCAACAAAGAAAAATCCAGAAATCAGAGCCTGGACTATAAGCATCCCAAATGCGGATGCCTACATGCCAGGGTAATAACCACTCAATAACGTCCAAGGCAAGGTGGCACCACCAGAGCCCAGCTATAACACCATACCAGGCCCTGGATATTCCAAGGTAGTCGAAGCACAAGAAAAAGACCTTAAAATAGCCTTTATGAAGTTGATAGAGGTCCTTAAAAATGTAAATTGATAAATCACTTAAAGAAATCCAAGAAAACGTGAATGAGGAATGGAAAAGGAAGGAGAAGAGTAAAACTATTTAAGAACCGAAATTAGAAGTAGAATCAATAAAGAAAACACAAACTGATGAAATTCAGGAAATGAAATATTTAGGAATTCAAACAGGAACTCTAGAGGCAGGCTTCACCGATAAAGTACAAGACATGAAAGAGAAACTCTTGGTCATTGAAGATACAATAAAGGAAATAGATATATCCGTCAAGGAAAATGTTAAATCTAAAAATCCACTCACCCACAACATCCAGGAAATATAAGACATTATGAAAAGATTAACCCTAAGAATAATAGGACTAGAATATAGATAAGAAACCCAGATCAAAGGCCCAGAAAAATAGTTTCAATGAAATCACAAAAGAAAAATTTTCCAACCTAAACAAAGTGAGTACTAAGGTACAAGAAGCATACAGAGCATGAAATAGATTAGACCAGAAAATAAAATACCATTATCAAATAATCAAAATACTAAACATACAGAACAAAGAAAAATATTAAAAGCTGCAAGGGAAAAAGACCAAGTAGCATATAATCGCAGACCTATTAAAATTACATATGACTTCTCAATGGAGACAACAAAAGCCAGAAATTCCTGGACAGTTGTGTTGCAGACTCTAAGAAATACAGATACCAGTTAGAGTACTATACCTAGCAAAACGTACACTCATTATTGACAAAGAAAAAAAGATATTCCATGAAAAAGTCAAATTTAAAATTTTTCTAGCTACTAATCTAGCCCCATAAAAGATACTAGAAGAAAAACTCCAAGCTAAGGAAGTAAGGACGGTACATGAAAACACAGAAAATAAATTATCTCACCCCAGCAAAATTAAAAAAGAGAAACACACACGCGCGCGCGCGCGCACACACACACACACACACACACACACACACACACACACACACACACACCACAACAGTGGAACAGTGGCTGACAAAATGACAGGAATCAAAAATCATTGGTCATTAATATCTCTCTATATCAATGGTCTCATTTCACAGACTAACAGAATGGATTAAAAAACCGAATACATCCCTCCGCTGTATCAAAAAACCTCCACATCAAGGATAGACCTCAGGGTAAAGGATTGGAAAGAGATATTCCAAGAAAATAAACCTAAGAATACCAGTAGCACAGGCACTAAGATTGACAATTAACAAATGGGACCTCATGAAACCGAACAGCTTCTGTAAGAAAAAGGACACTGTTAGTCAGACAAAGAGCAGCCTACAGAATGGGAAAAGTTTTGTTTTGTTTTGTTTTCACCAGTTCTACAGCTAATAGAGCACTATTGTACACAATATAGATAGAACTCAAGAAACTAGATATCAAAAAAACTTAATAATTTTAAAATGGAGTACAGATCAAAAAAGTGAATTCTCAATAGTGGGATACCAAATGGCTAAGAAACACTTAAGGAAAGGTTCAACATTCTTAGCCATCGAGGAAATACAAATCAAAAGTACTTTGAGATTTAAATCTTACACCTGTCAGGATGACGAAGATCAGTAACACAAGTAACAACTCATGCTGGTGAGGATGTGGAGCAAGGGGGAACACTTCTTCACTGCTAGAGGAAGTTCAAACTTGTACAGCCTCTATGAAAATCAATATGGTGATTCCTCAGAAAATTGGGAGTTCACCTATCTCAAGACCCAGCTATATCACTCTTGGGCATATACCAAAAGGATGTTCTATCCTATTTCAAGGAACCTTGCTCAATGATGTTCATTGTGCCTTCATCCATAATACCCAGAAACTGCAAACCACCTAGATGTCCCTCAAAAGAAGAATGGATAATGGGAATATGGTACATTTACATAATGGAATATTACTCAGCTGTTAAAAAGTGACAGCATGAAATTTTCAGACAAATGACTGGAACTCAAAAAAAAATCATCCCAAGTGAGTTAACCCAGACCCAGAAAGACAATTATTGTGTGCATCCAGTTATAAGTGGTTATTAGCCATTAAGTAAATGAAAACTAAGCTTCAATCAATAGACTCAGAGAGCTCAGGTAAAGAAGAGGGGTCTAGGATGGAGGACACAGATATCCTGGTGTCTTAGTCAGGGTTTCTATTCCTGCATAAACATCATGACCAAGAAGCAAGTTGGGGAAGAAATGATTTATTCAGTTTACATTTCCACATTGCTGTTCATCACCTAAGGAAGTCAGGACTGGAACTCAGGCAGGTCAGGAAACAGGAGCTGATCCAGAGGCCATGGAGGGATGTTACTTACTGGATTGCTTCCCCTGGCTTGCTCAGTTTGCTCTTTTATAGAACACAGGACCACCAGCCCAGGGACAGCACCACCCAAAATGGGCTCTCCCCCTTGATCACTAATTGAGAAAATGCCTTTCAGCTGGAGCTCATGGAGGCATTTCTTCAAGGGAAGTTCCTTTCTCTGTGATAACCCAGCTTGTGTCAAGTTGGCACACGGAACCAGCCACTACACTTGGGCATGGGGAAATAGAATAAATTTTATGGTGGAATGAAGGTGGGATAGAAGAGGGTGGGAATCAAATTTTGAGGGAGATAGAATGGAGGGAAAGAATACAGAAAGAGACAGCTAGAATTGGGTGGCATTTGGGAGTAGGGTGGAGACCTAATGCAGTGAAAACTTGGAATCTATGAAGGTGGTATTAATGAAGTCTCCTAGTAATGGAAGACATGGACTCTAAACCAGTTGTATCTTGTAGCTATGCAAAGCTTCCAATGGAGGGACTGGGTTGCATTCAATTGAGTTTTTTGCCAAGGACATCTCATGTAAATCTCCAAATAACCCAGGCTGATGCTAAGACAAAGGGTGGCTCTCTGCAAACCAAGATCTAGGTCTCATTGCCGAAGACAACACCCATGCAATTCTATAAACATGGAGAAGTTGAGTTGGTACCTACATGGAGCCTTCACTCCTACATCCTGCACTCTTTGGTGTGGGAAGGTACACTGAAGGCTACCAAAAAAGAAACATGGACACCAACCCAGTCACAAAACTGACCTACAATCTGTCCTGCTTGAAAAACACTCTAGAGCAACGGTAGTACAGAACTTCCTCTCCACAAGAAGGAACCCATGCTGCTTGAGTAACCAAGAACCAAAGACAAGACAGCACAGAGACCTAGAGTAAAACCAAATACAATATCGATAATAGCCTCCTAATGATAGTCTGCTATTTACTTATGGGTTAGTGTCTCCTGATCTCTGTTAACATCAGAGGAGCTTTCTCCAGGCACAGATGGGGTCAGATGTAGAGACCAACAGCCAGATATTACATGGAGAGAAAGTCTAAATAGGAAGCCTCCACCAAATCCCTCCCCCCAAAGTCCAGGTAATAGAGAGGAAGAGGAAGCAGAAAGATTGTAAGAGCCAGAGGGAATAGAGGACAACAGGAGAACAAGATTCTCTCAATCAACTAAGCAGGGTGCTATAGGAGCTCATAGAGACTGAAGCAGCAAGCCGAGGGCCTACATGACTGTACACAAGATCTTCTGTGTTTTTATTATAGATAGCTATTAGCTTAGTTTTTTATGTCACTCTTTACTGTGAGGGCAAATGGGTCTCTGACTCTTGTGCCTGTTTTGGGGACTGTTTTCCTCCTGTTAGGTTGCCATGTCTAACTTTGATATGATAGGAGGTTTTCAACTTATATTTTGTTATTTTTTTATTGTTATCTCTTAGAAGTCTGTTCTTTTCTAATGAAAGACAGAGGGGGAGTGGATATGGAGGTGAACAGAGGTGGGAAGGAATTGGGAGAGGTAGAGAGAGGGAAAACTACAATCAGAATATATTTGTTGTACAAGAAAGGAATATTTTCAATAAAAAATGGAAAAAAAACCTCTGTATTTAAATTCCAAAGCAATCTTTATTTTTTTCAGCATTGACATAGCACTTTAAACATTCTCATTAAATCAGTTGAGTTCCTGTTTTCTAATCAGAGGATACTTTTTGAGCACCGGCTCTATAGTGCATGTTATCTCTGACATACAAAAGACACACCTTGTCCAATACAAGAGTATCCACATTGGAGTTCAGACAATCCTTAGCCTTCAATTTAGACCAAATTACTTAAGTCTTACATATGACCCTATAAAAAGAGATAAACTATTCTCTACCTACCTCAATAAGAAAAGATCATATATGCCAAGATCATATGTGCATGCTGACAGGAGCCTGATATAGCCGTCTCCTGAGGGGCTCTGCCAAAGCATGACAAATACAGAGGCGAATGCTCGAAGCCAACCACTGAACTGAGAATGGGGTCCCCATTGGAGGATTGAAGGAGCTGAAGAGGTTTGCAACCCCATAAGAACAACAATACAAACCAACCAGAGCTCCCAGAGACTAAACCACCATCCAAAGAGTACATATGGTCAGACCTATGGCTCCAGTTGCATATGTAGCAGAGGATGATTTTCTTGGGCACCAAAGAGAGGAGGAGAAGCCCTTGGTCCTGCCAAGGCTGTACCCACCAGTGTAGGGGAATGTCAGGGGAGGGAGGTGGGCAGGAGGTCAGTGGTTGGGTGGGAGAGAGGGTATAACATTTGAAATGTAAATTTTAAAAAATCCAAAAAAAAGAAAGAAAAGATCATATATACCCATAATCTTTATTTTTTAAAAATATACTTAAAACAATACATATTATATACATATACATCATATACATATACATACACAATACATATATCTGCAATTACAGTACTCAAGAGACAAAGACAGGAGAGTCAGGAGTTAACATTAGCTTAAGCTGTATAGCAAGTTTAAGACCAGGCTTGGATACATAAAACCCTATCTTGAAAAACTAATGAATGAAATGGGCCTGGAGAGATGGTTTCATGATCAGAAGGACTTGCTCCTTCTGCAGATGACCCAGGTTCGTTTTCAAGAACCCAGATGGCAGTTCACAGTTGCCTGTAATTTTAATTCCTGGAGACCCAACACCTTACGCTGACCTCTTTTGGCTCCTCCATACATGGTGTGTACACGTTCTTGCTACTCAAGCTTGCATGCATACATGCAATTAAAAACTAAGTAAGTCTTTTAAAAAGTAAATAGATAAGCAAATAGCAATAAGTGGGTTTAGTCTCATGCCGATAACACCACTGATTATATCTTGTTTGGTATATTTTTAAATGTATTATTTTATTTTATTTTATGCATACTGGTATTTTCCTTGCATACATGTCTGTTCACTACATGTATACTTGGGAATCAAAACTAAATTTTCTGGAAGGGCAGCCAGTGCTCATAACCTTTGAACTATCTGTCTGGCCCTTAGCTCAGTTCTTGTAATCTCCTAAGCTCCTTAGGAAAATGTCCATCCTGTAGACAGTGCTTAAAAAGCTAGTGACTATCTATAGAAAGATTCCTTGAGTTAAAAGACTGAAAAAAGTTATTGTCTAAATGTTCATATGACCAAAAGTTAACTACAGCTCTTGTCAGTTTCTATCAATATTCTAATGTTATAAATTAAATTATGCTTTAAATTTTTGGTTTTTGTCTGTATGGATGTTTTGACTACATATATGTCTGTACCATGTATATATGACAATTATATATCTGTGCACCATGTGTCTACAGTACTCTCAGAAGCCAGAAGAGGCTGGGATTGGAGAGAACTCTTAACTGCTGAAGACTTCCCTCCAAACTCTACAGCAACATTTTTCATAGAAATAGAAAAACAAATCCTACAATTTATATGGACCTGGAAAGGATTCTAAGTAGCCAAACCAAACTTGAAGAAGAAAAAAAAAACCAAAGTGTCACACTAATTTCAAAATCTACACAAATGTATCATAATCAGAGCAGCAGGGTAAGGACAATAAAACAGGCACATCGACCGAGGAAACAGAATAGTGATCCAGAAATGGACCCACTCAGCTAAAATCATCTGGTTTAAGACCAAGTTGCCAAGAGTATATACAGTGGGAAAGGGAAAATAATCTCTCTAATAAATATTATTTGGAAAACTAAATATCCATGCATAGAAGAGTGAAATTATACTTCTCATTTTACAACAGTTAAAAAATTGCAACTAAAATAGATAAAAGATAAAAATGCAGGATTTAGGAATTTAATTTCACCAGAAGACACAGGGACAAGTGACATTGTCATAGATATAAACAAGAATAATAGGCAAAAATCCAAAAATAAAACAAACACAATAATAGCAAACCAAAGTATTTTTTGCCCAACCAAGGCAGATGAAAGAAACTAAAGAATGGAACAGTTTTTGAAAACACATTGAACATATAAAGAGGTGATACATCTGATAAGGAGTCTAAGTGGACAGCAACTTCAACTGAATAGTTAACAACAACAGAAGACAAATAGATTCACTTAAAAATGGGCCAGGGCCTGCATGTTCATCACTACTAATCATCATTAAGCACAAATTGAACCACAATGAGATTTCATCCCACCTTCACAAAATGATTATTTTTGAAAGGATGAAATAAAGGTATCAAAAGGGTAGGGAGAAAAGGTACCCTTGAACACTGTTGGAGCGGAGGTCTTTCTATTTGGATCAAAACTTCATGTAGCAAAAGACTTCAGATAATAAATTTTTTTAATTTATTTTTATTCTTCAACAGTTTAATATATTTATACATATATGAATACATGATATACACATATATGTGATATATATATGGTATGTGTATATCACATATATGATATGTTTATATATGTGTATGTGAGTATATATCATATATAAGCACATATATTATATATGATATGTGTACATGTATATGTGTATAACATATAAATACATATTTCATATATGTTATATATGTACATGTATATGATATATGCACATATATACATAGATATCATGTATATGAAGTATGTATCATGAATTTGAATCATTTTTCTCCCTATTACCGTTTTAGCAGAACATAACTGGGACACTTGTATATGTATGTAGCTCTGACTATTTCTAATACTGAAACTTGCACATCTCTACTTCCTTTTTGACTGTGCTTTTTGCTTGAACAATAATAGCTATTTTAAAGTAAATTGGTGAATTAAAATACAGCCAACACATAAACAGTGACTTGTCCAACTTAATCATGCTCTGTGCCTAAGAGCAACACATGGTTCCCATGTGAACCTGGGGAGATAAGTACAGAATAGTACCGAATGGTCCCCAGACCCTCGCTGTTCTCCACCTCTTTGGCTCCCTAATTTTATATCTAGATTGTTTAGATGCCATCCCAGCTCCAGACTGTAGCCTTCATTGCAGGACTTGGAACCCTAGCTTTTCCCCTTACTTCATCTCAAAGTACTGACAATGAGTTCTTTTGTATAAAGGGCCCCAGCCCTTTATCAACATGTGTTATTTTTCTCATGGCTGATATTTCATTGAGCTTGGTCCATGAGATACTGTTGATCTGGCATAGCCACAGCTGGTTAAACTTCACCAGCGGTCTCCACATTGCAGAAACTGGCTGACCATCTCAAAGGCCTTCCAAGGCACTACTCATTACGGAGATCCTGTTTCTAGAAGTGCCCATATCAATCCCTCTCTCAGATTCCAGGTCATTTATTCTCTATCCACTGACTGACCTGGAGAGTAAGAACAAACACACATTCAAATAGACACACACCTCTTTCAGGATTGTGAACTTGTTCACCTCAGAAAATACTTGAAAGACAAAAGAACAGGATTTGGAAACTTGGCACCATGCAACACTAAACATTGGCCAATCTTTGATATACTCAAATGTACAAACAGTCCACAGCATTGACTCCAGCAGAAATTGATAGAGGCTCATGGCAAAATCCTTAGGCCTTCATTCTTTAATTTAAAAACCTGACAAGACCTATATGGAAGGAAATATACAAGAAAAAAAAAGACTCTGAAATCAATACCTTTCATCTGCAGAAGACAGAGAGGGAAGAAGAAACCCTCACCCTGGGCTGGTGTTAATCTCCTGCCTATTCCCTAGGCTCCAGAGACCATGTGGAGCATCAGGGAACAAAGAGAGCCCAAAAATATTGCAGTACTCCTCTCCATGTGTTTTAGGAACAGCAGCGTCTCTACCTTCCCACAGCTCATAAAGTCATGAAGAAGACAGACAAAAGGTGAACACAGGATAAGTAGTGTCAGAGAAAAAAAAAAAAGGAAAAAACAAATAAATCACACACACACACACACACACACACACACACACACACCACACCACACACACACACACACACACACACACATACACACACACACACATGCTAGTGTGTTATATACATTGTATGTGGGGTCATTGTTTTTCCTCTTTCTGTTTTTTGTTTGTTTGTTCCTTTGTTTGAGACAGAGTCTTGTGTATATCAGCTGACCTCAACTCCCTAAGCCAAAGAGACCTTGAACTCCTCATCTTCCTGCCTCTACCCCAGGGGGTTACAAGGGCACACAACTTCATGTGGTGTGGTGAGGTGCTGGGGATACAACCCAGGGCTGTGTATGGCAGGAAAGCACTCTAACACCCGAGCTGCATCCATAACCTGAAACATCTCTCTTAGGAGATAACATTGGGTGTGGCCAGAGTGAGGCAAAGCCCTATAGACACATGAGGCTGATGGGAGGAGAAACAAAAACATTCACCAAGATATTCATCATACAAAGAGCAAGAATCAAAGTTGGAAAGCTGGGAGGAAATTACTTGAAAATTATTTCTTTGTAAGTTGTGCACTCGTTTTCCCCTTCAGTGTCAGAGGAAGACATTTTATAGTGACTTAATAACAGGACCCAATATTTCACTTGCATCTAGTACAATTATACATTTAAACTCTTGGCTACATATTTTTTTACAGTATCTTTCCTTCCATAAGCTTACAATAAATGTCTTTCCATCTTCAATAAACGTGATTTACTTTGGTGAATTGATGTTAGCAAATGTGACATACAGACTTTAAATATGTTCACATTAACTGTCTAGGCCTCTGGAGACATGGGTCTGATGACCACTAAGAATTAAACTTCAGATACTCACAACTCCTTCACCCAGGGCCAAGAGTCAGACCCATGGAGTACAGCAGATCTATGGGAAAACCCAAAGGAGAACACCCCCAGTTGTTCAGTCTTCCTATGTCCAATAAACCTCTGAAGGTCATGATGATGTTTTAGGCAAGCAAGAGCTTTCTGGGACACCACCAGGGAATTTCAATCAAAGGACTGAGATAACCTGTGTTATATGTTTCAATGTCTACTATGAACAGATGTTATAGAACTCCCAGTAACAGAAGAAAAACAAGTGGTTGAATGAATGGTATGAAGGTTGCTAAAAGATCAACATGAGACTTAGTAGTGGTGTCAGCCATGAGGACAGCAATGGAGTTGATGGGCTTTGTTAGTGATGGAGACAGGGGTAGGGGTGGGTGGGGAGTTAAAGCAATGTCATAATGCTATCTTCCAGTAATTTAATCATCCGGCTTGTTGTTTCACCCATCCTACCAGCCCAGCCTACATTTTTCAGCATAAAAATCAGCACATAAAGAGTGTTTTTTGTCAACTCCCATCTATCCAGGGACACCGTTGCTATAGCAGCCAAGCAATTCTGTTTAGCAGCCAGGTGGAAACCAAAGAGTTCTGAAGAACCCTAAGCCGACTGAATAGGTTGTTTTTGTCAACATCACACAACAAACTTCATAGCTGCCTTTAAAAGCTAAGAATATCTAATTCAAACACTCTGGTTTGACATATAATTATCTTTTGGGTGAATCTGTCTTTTTGTTCTCTTGCATTTTGTACTGAGGATTTTATGCATTTGTTGATCTACCCTCAGGCGCTCTAATAAGAGGACAGCATGTCTCTCTACTCAGCTGAGTAATTCCTGCAATTCCTCCCTCTTAGCCAAGGCTTTGCCTCAAGCCTCCATCCCCTCTACTAAGCCATGTGCTATAAAACTCGAGCCTCAAAGCCCACCTGGCCTCTCTGCTACTCTTGCTCTGGCTCCCAACCAAGGCTGTCTCTGGAGTCTCAAGTTCCTTTCTTTCCCAGAGAGCTTGTCTCCACTCTGCTCTCTAGGACCACTGTCTCCCACCTGCATAATATACACTCAGCTCAAACCCTTCATCACCAGATGCCAAATAGAGATGTTCTCCATGACTTAGAATCCCTCATGCAGCCAATAACATCTTAGCTGCCAGCTCCCATTATCTCAAAGATGCCTTACCCTACATTGTATACCACCCACTATCTGCATATTCATGTAAACCTGGAGGGTGCTCCCATGACTCTTATTCACAGTGGCCTTCAGAGACATCTGTGACCTTCCTCTTGTAGAGATCAGATTAAAGAAGATGGTTAAATCTGGCAACCAGATTGCATCATAGTATATTAATGCTTATGGTAGTTTGAATGAAAATGGCCCCCAAAGGCACATAGGTAGTGGCCCTATTGGGAGTTATGGACTTGGAGTATGTGTGGCATTTTTGGAGGAAGTGTGTCACTTGGGGTGGGCTTTGAGGTTTCAGAAGCTCAAGCCAGACCCAATGTCTCTACTTTCAGGCTTCCAGCCAAGATGTAGAACTCTAGGCTCTTTCCCCAGCATTATGACTGCCTGTGTGGCCCCCACAACTTCGCCAAGATTACAATGGGCTAAACTTCTGAAGTGTAAGCCAGGCCCAATTAAATGCTTTCCTTTATGAGTTGCCGTGTTTGTGGTATTATCTTCACAGCAATAGGAACCCTAAGATATTGCTGTACATTATAACCTTCAGAATCGAAGTTTTAAAATACATCATGTTCAACTTCTAGTCAGAGAAAATAGTTGATCTAGTAGACTGGAAAAGAGAACTAGCCCCCAGAGCTCATGGCTGTTCAAAGACAGCACCGATGTGAGAAAAGACAGCCAAACAATCCATTAAACTCATTAAAGTCCTGAGAAACTTGAGAGCACTCAAAATAAATTACATTTTGGCACAGAAATTAAGGAGAACTCTCCAAGGAAAGAGTTTAGAACTGTTCATAATCTGTAGGGCCACGTCTCCTGTGTTTTAGGAAGCTTTGCGAATGTTCAAGAAAGATTTGTTGTCTGGTTTTATGGAGACAGCAAGTGTTGGGTAAACAAGGTGCCTCACTGTAAGAAAGTCGCTGCTCGTTCTTGCATCCCTGGTAAGTGTTAGCGTGCTATCATACAACAATTCAGCACATATTTGGAACACGACCATATGTAGGCACAGACCTTGCATGATTCAGTCATATTCTTCAAGGACATGAATTCCTCCTTCATAATTTCCTCCAAGCCTTTGCTTTTCTAATTTATTCAAATTTGCAAAAGACATGAGTCTAAATATCTCAACTAGAATCATCAGCATCTGGTTAAACTAAAGAGTTATGTCATAATATTCTCTGGAAACGAATTTTACATCTACATGAGAGTACAGAGGTAGATTCTTCAAAAACTTTGGAGAACCTCAAAGTATACTTTTAAAAAAATGTGAGAAATCAGAACATGTACTTCAGTCCCACTGTGAAAGTCCAGAGTCCCTTGAACAAAATTTCATTCTTTGCCTCTGTGTCCTGATTGTACCTGTCCTTGAGGGCCGTGTTTACTCTTCTTCAATGATGCAAGTTGAGCAAAAGAGGGACAAAGAACATATAAACTTAAATTTTTCATTCCTGCTACTGACCACACAGCACTGTGGTTAAATAGAAGTGATAACTTTCAAGTCTTTTATTCCTCAAATGGTCACACATTAAGATTAGCTTCAGTGAGATAGTGAGAGGTGCTATGGAACTTTTGAAATTGGGGCATCTCAAGGGTTTCTACCTATTAGGTCATTGAGCTGTCATACCCTTAGAAGGTGTTAGAGTATTCTTGAGACTTTTCATTTTTTATAGAATTCTAAGCCTGACTCCTCCCCTCAATTGTTCTTTTGTTTTCTGGTTGATAACAGGTCCTTTTGACACTACAACTCTTAGTGATGTGACATGACTGAAAAGGTCCTCACTAGAAGTCATCAAGCCAGAATCCTTGAACCTCCAAACATTATGAGTTCAATAAATCACATGCCTTTATGAGATGCCTGCTTCAGAAAGTTTATTATCAGACAAAAAGCTAGCTAATAACATATTGTAGGGGAAAGAGATTACTGTGCTTGAATATAAAAAATTAGAAATGTTTCATAAATGTAAGACCTCTTACAGCAATACCAATATTGATGCCTTAAAACATATACATGATATCTGTCTCCAATAACTTGTTAGAAATCTCTAGCTTGATATCTATCAGGGCCTCCATCTCAACACATCCAAACCAGAGCTAGTGTTTCCCCCATGGACACATTTCTAAGATTGCTGTCTCAACCTTCCTCCAAAACTTACTGCATTTTCTACTTTCCAATATCCATTATCCAGTTGGTCAATAAATCCTAGAAATTTTGGCTCTAAGAACTTCTCATGGATGCAAAGATGTGCCTCTTCAGGCAGAGACTTGATAAGCCAGGAGAGGGGCATACCATGGGGGACCCCATCCATTCAGAGAAAATGGGGAGGAGGCATGGAGGACGGGTCTCTTGGGGAGCTCAGAAGGGGACAGTGTTTTGGAAATAAGTAAATAAATAAGTAAATATAATTGTTTTAGAAGAATGAACCTCAAAAATGCATTGTGGTTCTTTAGAAACACAATTTGTGTCTAACAAGTTAAGTGATTTCTTTAATGAAGCTTCGTCTTTTTCCAAATAGCACCCTCATGTCCTTTCTCCAGGTTCTCCTTAATATTGTGTCATCCTATAGTCGCCTATGTGGTAAGAAGACGGACACACAAAGAGATCCTTACTGTAATCCTTGAATAGGAACACCACATTACACAGCATAATAAACATTTAAGTATGAGTTACCATGAACTATACAGATTGAACCCAATCTCATGACACAAATTCTTAAAATTAGAGAGGGTTCTGTAGCTAGGTAGACATTTGGGAAAAAAACAAGTCCTAGAGACTGTAAGTGGGAGAGTCAGTCTGATCTTACTGAAAAGGGCTACAAAGATCATGAAAGAAAAAAAAGATGCATGTAGCTCAAGGAGGAAAAATAGGTCCAAGGAGGAAAGATTGACAGCCAGCCAAAATGTTGGACCTGCAACCAGAAGAAAGAAAACACAGCCAGCAAATGGGTGGTCTTAAAAGCTATCTCCCCAGGGTCTTCAAACAAGAAATTCAGTCCAGTCAAACCGGAGACTCCAAGCAAAGGACCCAATACTTTGGCTTATTTTATCAAAGATATGTTTTATGCTATCCGTGGGACATTTGTTCTTACCATTATGAGTAGCCCAGAGAACAGATGCAGTCTGGAGTAAATTGAATGGCCTAGAGGATCTTTAGGTTGAGTACCTCGATTACACAAGGGATATCTATGCTGTGAATGTTTTGTTGTTGTTCTGAGTTGCAAATGGCCTTTCTTCTACTTGGAGATCATCTTAGTACCAGGGTCGAAGAGAATATAGGCTTTCTTTACTTCAAGGTTCCCAGAAATCAACGCTTCAAGTCTGTTTCACTGGGTTGAGTTACATTGTTTTCAGAGACCTCTCTAATCTTGACCCAAACACATGTTCTACATATGCCCATTCTACTGCCTACCTAATAGTTGTCTGCTGGCTGTCTTCTAAAGTATTAGGTATGCTAGGGAATGTGGGGTCTGCTATTTTGGTCAGGACTTAGAAATTGTCCTGTGCTAACAGTGTGCCACCCACTGAGTCTTTGCATGCATGCTTCTTGGTCAAATATTTGGATACTTTAGCTCAATCAAGGTGACATAAAATTAATAGTCGCTGTGCTAAATCACTATAGCCTTTGCATCACAGAGTTCTTCTACATTGTCTTCTAATTTAATGTGTGTGTGCATATATATATATATATGTATGTATATGTATATATATATATAATTTAATGTGTGTGTATATATATATGTATATATATATATAATTGTTTACATGAGTCATCAATTTAACTGGGTATGCCTTTTAGAATGTTCCCTTCATTCTGTTTTTTGTTCTTTTGAAGGTTTATTTTCCTCATTCCATGCATATTTAACTAGTTGTTGCTAAACATGAAGTACAGCTTTCTGGGGAGAATTCAAAAGCATCTTCTTAAAAACACATCAAAATAGTCAATGCTCTTCCCCTGGAAGTAATTCATAATGAACCCACGAGAGGATACAAACAAATGGAGATGCATTCAGATTAGATTCCAACACTTCATAATGTCTTGCGTGGAATATTACTCTCTGCCTCTTAGTGCAAAGGCAGTGAGGCATCTCCACTGAGCTTTGTTTTGCGAGATCTCTTACTTTCCACAGGGGCTCTAAGGTGAGAGCAACAGTTCTTATTCATTAGAAAATCCTGGGGCAGCTACACCTCTGGAAATTCTGGAGAAAGGAACTTCCGTTTGTTCACTCTTTAGGCCTTGTTCTTGCCAGGATCTCTGGAGTGCCTCTCAGTCCCAGACTATATTCTAATTTTTGAGAATAGCTTTGGGTATTTGTCCTACAAAGGCAAATTATTTTCTTATCCAAGGTTAATACTAAGGCATATGGTAATTTGTGCTTGAAGTCCAAAAGCATAGTTTTTTTTTCCTTGCTACCTGGGGGAAAGTTCTTTTATCTGGGATGTTGATGTTAAGTTAATTTTAAATACCATTTTCTTTTCAAAATATTTTAAACCCTGAAATTTGGATGTGTTCACTGCTACTAGTGACACAAAGGACATTCATTAAGAGAAAGCTAATAATTTCTCATGCTGCCTTGTGGAGACTAATATCAACAACTTGGCATACATTGTTTATCCTTTCCCTAAGGTATTAAACCAAAGGTATTGTATCGTTGTTTGATTTTACGAATGAAAAAACACATTAAGCCAAACTTGGTTTTCCTCATTTAACAATTCTCTATCAAAAGCTTTATAGGTTAATACACAAAAACGTGTGTGTGTATATGTATTTCTATGCATTAACATATATAATCATATATGTGGTCATTATATATATATATGTATATATATATATATGTGTATATATATATATATCCTAAATTCCTGTAAAGAGCCTGAACCAAAGAGTTTCTACAAACAATTTTGGAAAGTAAACCCAAGGCCAAGAGGTGGAGGGTAGAGACAAGTGAGGCACAAGACATAAGAAGTCACATTGGCAGGTGACTGCCAACATGATCATAACTATAAGTAGTAGGTGTTTTGAGGACCAGACTACAACATAGTCCCAAATTGCCCACCCAAGAGACAAAGGATCTCTTTTTCTTATATGACCCATACTCCCTGGTGGTCAGGACTTCCTTGTGCCCGTCACAACTTCAGGTTCTCATGTCCACTAGAATAGCTGACGTTCCTCCTACACATGCCACGAGTTGGCTGGGGAGCTCTCTACACCATGAAAGATATGCAGCTGAAGCAAAGTATTGTCAGTTATACCTACATGCAGCTGCAGCTGGTTGCTAGAGCAACAGCTAGAGTGCAATATGGACGGAGAGGATGTGAGATGATGCCCAAAAGATGTCTAAAACAATCATGTTCGTAACATTCTGGTTCATATCTGTTTAACCGTACGCAGCTGAGCACCTGTTTATATTCCTAATTTTATATTTCTGGCATCACGATACTATACTGAATATCCTTAGATGCGGATTCTTATTTGCTAGTACTTTTATATATGTAATGTATTCCCCAGAGTGAACATGCTGCTTCAAAGTATTCTCATCTATTAATACATCCATGCCTTCCAGAGCAGTCATTATATTCCTGTTGGCTGTGTTCAAGTAAAGAACACTAGAGTCGAGGGTGTAAAGACAGAGCAGTGTCATCCTAACGGTTACATTCCAAGTATCTTTTGGGACTTTGAAAGATAAAATACCTGAATAGCATTTATTTTTAATCATTCATTCAGTTTCTGTTATTGGAGAGCAAACCCCAGGCGTGGTAGATGCCAGAGGTCACTCTACTATTGAGCTCCATCTTTAGCCCTGCTCCCATTTTCTTAATCTTGCAACATGCTTCCTTTTAGCCATTTCACTACTGTAATTCTGGGAAAGATAGGGGGCCGGGGGTCTGGTTATCATTTCTAGAAAAGGCTGCTGTGATCCAGTAGAACTCTCCACACAAAAGGATGAAGAGAAAAAACCAAACCCTGTAAGAATGTTTCCCTGGAAGCCCACCTTCAGGACAGGGTGGGGTAAATAATCTTTAGCTGAGGACGATAGCTGAGTCCAGCACCTCAGTGGATGCTATACCTTTCTTTAAAGAGGACTTCCTATTAAATTCAATGTCTTCTCCATACCTCAGTTACTGGTTTAAAAAGTTAATCAGCACATTTTGTGGTTAAAAAAAAAATCTCTACCAAGTTCCTTCCTCTAATCTTCCACCAAACAAAAAACAAAGCATGAACTCTATTTATGTGAAATAGTAAGCTTTATACTTATAAAAATTAATAGTCCCAAATAATATAAAATACCTCAGTGTGACTTAAACCAAGCAAGTGAAAGATCTATATAATGTGAACTTCAGGTCTCTGAAGAAAGAAATTGAGGAAGATCTCAGAAGATGGAAAGATCTCCCATGCTCACGGATTGTCAGGTTTAATATAGTAAAAATGGCCATTTTCCCAAAAGCAATCCACAGATTTAATGCAATCCCCATCAAAATTCCAACCCAATTCTTCATAGAGTTAGAAAGAGCAATTTGCAAATTCATTTGGAATAACAAAAAACCAGGGTAGCAAAAACTATACTTAACAATAAAAGAATTTCTGGTGGAATCAACATCCCTGACTTCAAGCTGTATTACAAAGCATTTGTGATAAAAACTGTATGGCATTGGCACAGACACAGACAGATGGATCAGTGGAATAGAATTGAAGACCCAGAAATGAACCCACACACCTATGGGCACTTGCTCTTTGACAAAGGAGCTAAACCCATCCAATGGAAAAAGATAGCATGTTCAACAAATGGTGCTGGTTCAACTGGAGGTCAGCATATAAAAGAATGCAGATCGATCCATGCTTATCACCCTGTACAAATCTTTTTTTTTTTTTTTTTTAAGATTTTCTTTTTTTTTTATTATTTGATTTCTTATATAAGGAGCAAAGGAAAACCCATCCATTGGAAAAAAGTTCACTAGGGGTTCAACAAATGGTGCTGGTTCAACCCACGGTCAGAAGTCAGCATGTAGAAGAATGCAGATAGATCCATGCTTATCACCATGTACAAATCTTAAGTCCAAGTGGATCAAGGACCTCCATATCAAACCAGATACACTCAAACTAAACTAGAAGAAAAAGTGGGGAAGAGTCTCGATCACATGGGCACTGGTGAAAATTTCCTGAATAAACCACCAATGGCTTATGCTCTAAGATCAAGAATCAACAAATGGGACCTCATAAAACTGCAAAGGTTCTGTAAGGCAAAGGACACTGTGGTTAGGACAAAACGGCAACCAACAGATTGGGAAAAGATTTTTACCAATCCTACATCTGATAGAGGGCTACTATCCAAAATATACAAAGAACTCAAGACATTACACTTCAGAGAGCCAAATAACCCTATTAAAATATGGGGTACAGAGCTAAACAAAGAATCTCAGCTGAGGAATGCCAAATGACTGAGAAACACCTAAAGAAATGCTCAACACCCTTAGTCAACAGGGAAATGCAAATCAAAGCAACCCTAGGATTCTACCTCACACCAGTTAGATAAAAACTCAGGTGACAGCAGATGCTGGCTAGGATGTGGAGAAAGAGGAACACTCCTCCATTGTCGGTGGGATTGAAAACTGGTACAACCACTCTGGAAATCAGTCTGGAGATTACTCAGAAAATTGGACATTGCACTACCTGAGGGCCCAGCTATACCTCTCTTGGGCATATACCCCAAAGATGCCCCAACATATAAAAAAGACACGTGCTCCACTATGTTCATAGCAGCCTTATTTATAATAGCCATAAGCTGGAAAGAACCCAGATGCCCTTCAACAGACAAATGGATACAGAAAATGTGGTACATCTACACAATGGAGTATTACTCAGCTATCAAAAACAATGACTTCATGAAATTCATAGGCAAATGGAATGAACTAGAAAATATCATTCTGAGTGAGGTTACTCAATCACAGAAAAACACACTTGGTATGAACTCATTGATACGTGGATATTAGCCAAAAAAGGTCAAATTACCCAAGATGCAATCCACAGACCACAGGAAGCTCAAGAAGAAGGATGAACAAAGTACAGATGCTTCAGTCCTTCTTAAACGGGGGAACAAAAATATTCATAGGAGGGGATATGAAGGCAGAGTTTGGAGCAGCGAATGAAGGAACGACCATACGGAGCCTGCCTCACATGTGCCCCAAGACTAATCTAAGAAGTGCATGCTGACAGAAACTGGATATAGATGTCTCCTGAGAGACACAGACAGAGCATGACAAATACAGAGGCAAATGCTAGCAGCAAACTTCTGAACTGAGAACAGGATCCCCGTTGGAGGAATTAGAGAAAGGATTGAAAAAGCTGAAGAAAAAGAAAGAAAAACAATGCCAAACAACCAGAGCTTCCAGGGACTAAACCACTACCCAAAGACTAAACATGGACTGACATGGCTCCAACTATATATGTAGCAGAGGAAGGTCTTATTGGGCACCGATGGAAGGAGAAGCCCTTAGTTCTGCCAAGGTTGGACCCCCAGTGTAGGGGAATGTGTGGCGGGGATCAGGAAAGGGGGTGGATAAGAAGGGGAACACCCTTATAGAAAAAGGGGAGGGAAATGAGGTAGGGGGCTTATGTCTGAGAAACGGGGAAAGGGAATAACATTTGAAATGTAAATAAAAAAAATCCAATTAAAAAAAATAAAGTGGAAAATGGGGATATCACTCTTATCGTATGGCAAACTTTCTTGGTATATTACTGTTGAACTACTAAAAATGTATGTAAGTGATAAAACCAAAAATTAGTAAAATAGAGAAGACCAAAACACAAAATAAAGAGAACATCAAGGGCTCTATGTCTAAAAAATGTGACCAGTGTCCAAGTGAGAATAACATCTAAGATATGGACAAGTCACATGAAGAAAATCAAAATTAACCTCTTATTCTGTATCGTCTAAAAGAAGAAACATTATGTTTATATTTTCTGTAAAATGTCCTCAAATAAAAAGCAGCTCTCAAATGGCGGGTGACTAAATGTAGATGGTGTTGTTGTTGTTGTTTTGTCTTGTTAGGGTTCTGGCTTTGTTTTCTTGGGGTTGATTTTTGTTTGTTTCTGTTGTATTTTACTGTCTCCACTGTGTGGATTAAAAAATTATCTTTAATGAGATCCAAGATTTACATGTACAATAATAGCCTGTTTATATGAAATAAGAAGTGCATCTTAAAGTTCCAGTTATGAGACTTTTAATAAACAGTATCAATAAAAGTCTCTTAGGTCTTAGTCTACTTATTATGCTAAAAATTCAGTAATAACAACACTTTACAGACAAATGGAACTCAAGATAATTTATTTTTCAAGACTATGAAAAGCAAGGATCCTCCAGGGAAATTTTGTCAGCCATTGTCAAAGGGAAATAATTACCAGACTTTCTAAAATCGTGGATATTGTTAGTATAATTTTAAAAATATGTTAATATTTGTCTATCTGAAAAAAATTCAGTAGATAAACTTCTAGAAAGTAAAGTACTTTTTATAACAACAACAACAAAAATCGTAAATTCTCAAAAACACTTGCAATGGCCAGATAAAGGTGCACTTGAAAACCACAAGTTTTTCTTTTTGCAATTTATTTTATTTGTGTTTGTGCTTATGTGTTTGTGTCTGTGCTTGCACACATGTATGTGTGGGTACTCACAGGGGTCGAAAGGGGGTGTCTGACCTCTTAGAGCTGGAAATAAAGGCTTTTGTGAGGTGGCTGGAATCCAAATTCGGGTTGTCTCACAGAGTAATAAGTACTCTTAACTGTGGAAAGCTTTCCTGCCCCCAGGAGTTTTTCGATCCATGAAGGTAATTTATTTAAAGTCAGAAAAGTTTTCTATCTTCATTGTCACCTCTCCCCTCGTGTTATCTAGAAAGAGAGCGATTCAAAGTGTACAACTAGCATTCAAAGCCTGAATTCTGCTGCCTGTAAAGCTGTCAAAATCTAGTCTTGCTCACTTTTGGTACAAGAGGGGTGCAAGAACCTGCCTTTATGGTTTCCTGTGGAGATGAAATGAGGTAGTGCAGGAAGTTACAACGGGAATAAGTTTCCCACAGTTGACCAGCAGGACATGTCAGCTGTTACTGTCACATCGCCCATCACAAGAGAAAGAAGCAGAGGTCTCTCAAAGAAGCAATTATAGTTGTTGGAGACGATGATATTACCAAGGCCAAGAGCTCTGAGCATTCACCTGGCACAGATCTCAGAACAGCAATAAGATTTAACTTCAGTATAGTGGACGAGAAGCTTCCAATATGAATCAAAATGTAAGTTTCCATACAACTTCCTTTATAGGTAATTCTAGCCCTACTAGAAAATGGTAAGAAAGAACATATTGAAAAATAGTGCTCTCTGGAGCTCTGGTTCATTATATAGTTCTGTATTTAATGCACCAGTGTTATAAACTAAAATCTCTACTGAATAGAAACACTATTCACAATAGCCCACAATGTAGCTTAGCAGCATTGGAACCAACCCAAAGGTTTTAGTTACTTAAAATTCCATAAGCTTTTATTAAAATGTGGTTATAACTGTTATAGTCTTCATCTCTGAAGGTGGTATTCAAAACAAAAAGCCAAACCCATCACAGAATCATGTCATAAATGAATTAAAGATTACTATAAAACTTATCATTCAATCCTTCTGTTATATACATAAGGAAACAGAGACATTGATGTCTCCTACTGTCCAGTAATGTTTTTAATGTAAATACAAAACAATGCAATTAATATGTTCCCAGTGAAAAGGGATTTTTTTTTTTTGAAGCGTCGTCATCAACCTTGGAGCAGAGCAGAACAAGGCAGGATAACATGATGACTCTGAGAAAGACATAACAAAATTCTTAGCAGACACATATCTGGCTTTTGTCTGTAATCATATTATGTTGATTACATTACATGCTTGTGTTTCCTCAGTTTCTTCGGTTTGCTCAAGCCTAGCTCACAGGC
This sequence comes from Rattus rattus, assembly GCF_011064425.1. NCBI lineage: Eukaryota > Metazoa > Chordata > Mammalia > Rodentia > Muridae > Rattus > Rattus rattus. The sequence goes on along the minus strand of NC_046156.1, from coordinate 32,938,326 downwards.
CTCTCGTTTAGCAATGACTCACATAGCTCAGTGCTGAATCTTGCTTGGTAATGGCCTCATGCTACCATTCCAAACTCACAAACACCAGCCTACACCAGCCTTGCTTCCTGATCATCACAGATCCTAATCACCATGTTTAGCCTCTCTGTGCAACTGGCCTAATTAACAGAAATAATCACAGGAAGGGAAGGAAGTCCCGAGTGAATGTGCGTGGCTGACATGGGCAAACACACATCAAGAACCCCAGTGTGTCAGCTCCATGGAGTGGGGAGTCACCTTCCCAGGGTGAGGCTTAGAGGGATGGTAACTCCTTCCTCAGATCCAAGCGTGAATGCCGGCAGTGTGTGCAGAAGAATGTCCACCACTGGTTTCTCCATCTAAATGTTTATGGGCTAAAGACTTCTCTCCTCCAGGGATAGCCCCAACCAAAATTAACCAAACTTGTCTTGTTGTTTATCTGTATATAACAACCGAACTCTGTGTTCATTTATGTGCAACAACGCAGCATCTCTGTTCATCTGTACAGAATAAACATGAGTTTTTGAGTTGCTGCTGTTTTTCCACCCAAGAGCCCAATTCACCCAACCCAAGCTTTCCTTTTTTTTTCTATGCATGTATCTGTCTTTTCTTTATTCCCTCGTGACCCCTGATCAAGGTTTTGGGACCCAAGCAAGAATGCAGCAGATAATAGCAAAATAAAAATATCTCACATGTTTATGTATGATTACAGATGATAATTGCACTTCTTGACTTCTGTTACATATGTTGCATGCTTGTGGCAAAGAGTGAGTCATTGACATGATAGTAAGTGTCAGCATAAACGACCTGCTGCCAAGAGTGAGCAAGGCTCCTGGCCTTAGGATGATTTGCTTGTTTGTTTGCTTGTTTGCTTGTTTGTTTGTTTGTTGTTATGGATGTCAATATAGTCTACATTATATCCATAATGTAAGACTTTACCAAAGGAAAAAGAAATCATGCCTCTGAGCTTTCCCTGTATAAACAACTTTGATGTGAACAGAGTAATCACTTAAGCTAATGCCAGTTCTGAAAGAGCTAACTGTTCAGATTAGCTCTCTGACTAAACAGCGTTAGAATCCACAGTTCTCAGGAATCTGAGGGAACCCCAGTCACACGTACATCTTATGGTCATAACTATGAAGGGGGAGCAATAGTTATCTATTCCCCCTTGCAGATACGCTGTGGCATAGTTGTGCAATCATTTACCAATACTGTCGCCTCAAAATTCGAACGTCCTCTCGGAGGTAGACCGCACCACACAACATGTTTCACTGCCAGTACTCCACCTGAAAATCATTTTCAGTCATACATTCCATGAAAGGCTTTTAATGTCACCAGTCTGACATTAAAAAGGATTCTGATCTTTGATTAGAATATAGATACCAGTTGCATACTTTTCACATTAAAGTGAAAAAAAATGATTTCTTTTGCAATGTCATTTGTATCTAAGTGTCACCATTGAGGATATAAATGAGGAAAAAATACCATGTGTTCTAGTTTACTTTCTGTTGCTTGGGGGGGAAAAAACCAACTTACAGGAGAAAGGAGTTTATTGGCTTACATTTCTAGGTCACAATGAAGGAAGTCAAGGCAGGAATTTGAAGCACAAAACATGGAGGAACACTATTTTCTAGCTTCCTTACTGTCTTATGCTCAGCTAGCTTGTTTATCCACTTCAGGACCACCTGCTGAGGGATGATAATGTCCACATCGGGCTGGACACTCCCACATCAAGTAGCAATGAAGACAATGTCCCAAACCACACCCAAAGACCAATCTAAAATGTTCTTCACCTCTTGCTCTCTTGTTCTCTGCTCTGCTCTCTTGCCCTTTTCCCTGTCCCTTCTCTCTATCCCTCCCCGCTTCCCTCCACGTGCCCAAGGCTGGCCTCTTTTGTTCTTCCCTTCTTCTACTCTTCTCTCATTAAACCTCTCCACAGGGAAAAAAAAGTGTTCTTCAATTGAGGTTTCCTCCTCCCAGGTGATGCTGGTCTGTGTCCACTTAACAATAGAAATTAGCAACATTTACATTTGAATTAAATATCACAGAGTTTCAATGTTCAGAGTGAAACTAATATAGAGTAATCAATGTCTGCCTTAGTAGTTATTGTGAGCATAACAGTTTCCTCTGTGATTAAAACCTTCCATCTAAGAAGGAAGCTCATGAAGATATAGGATGTTTATCAGGAGGTGAAACAACAGGATATTTTAAGGGAAAGTGAAGCATCACTCTATCCTCTAGGCAAACTCATTAATCTCCCCAAAGTAAACAACTCAAAATCATTTCAGGAAGTCCCTGAAACTGACCAGATGTGCTAGGAGCCTCTCTTCCTAGCATACATAAACAGCGAGGACTCCTGAGGTACATTCGCAAACAAGCAGAACTGCCTGAATGAGAGATCAGCTAAGCTGCTGGAAAAATGCCCAGACCAACTGAGCTGCCTGCAAAGGATATTCTCCAAACGTTAGAGCTTCCTGAAGGTTTTGCATTATGCTTCAGCTTTCCGGTTTCCATGAGCCATCTTTGAGTCATTTCTGCTCTTCTAAGTAACTCTTCACCCATATTCCTCTAAGTGACCCCAGTAAAATTCATCGATTCAGCAGGTTGGATTTTGATGGTATCTGTACTTCAGTTTGCTGTTGGTTCCCTATCTGGGGTGAGTAGACATTTGTTCACATCTCTCTGGGAATAATGTCACACATAGATTGATGCCTTACAACTTGAACAGCCTCAAATATAAGGCATAAGGTTTTTCAAAGGCTTCTGAAGTGAATCAGGGTCTTTATAGCCAGATAATCCTACACCTGAATATTGGTTCTTCTTAGTTCCTCTATGGGTATCATTGGTCAAATTTCTTGTGCCCTCTCAGTCTCTAACTTATCAGAAGTATACAGCAAACATGCTAGCTACTTCAGAAGACTTAATTCTGTTCCTTACTTCTCCCCGGGTTTTTGCTTGAAAAAAAAAAAGGTACCAGAATCTTAACTGTTAAATATGTCATTCCATGTAAAACTCCATATCTAACAGGATCTCTGTATTAGGGTTTTATTGCTGTAAGAAACACGGTTACCATGGTAAATTTTTAAAGGGAAATGTAGTGGTGAGTTTTGCTACACTGCTTTGGCTCCTGGCAGATTGCATGCAGGCACCCGCCCAGGAGCTATATCTTTGGACCCTCGAATGAAACACACACACACACACACACACACACACACACACACACACACACACTAGCTTATTTTTAAAATGACTTGGCTCTCTCAAAGGCTGGACACTCCTAAACTTTTCCCTGCCACCCCAGACCCAATCACAGAAATAGCCAGTGGCCACCCACCCAATTCTCACGTGGTTCATTAGCTTTATTTCCTGCCACTCCTACACCCCATCCTTCTTCCCCTAGTCGTGGGGATTCTGCATTTCTTTCTCTCTGCATCCTAGTCAGCTCAACTCTAAGGATCCTGCCCTGTCTCCATTTTCCAGTCATTGTCTGCTGGCATCTTTATTGTTCTATCAAAAACCAATGTGGGAACAAGGACCTTTAGTGTTTGGTCACGCAGGTTGCCCAATGAATCAGAGCATTAGAACCAGTCTCCAACAGGGAAGTATTTACTTAGGACTGACTTACAGTTTCAGAGGTATGTTCCATTACCGTCAAAGCAGGAAGCTTGGCAGCATGCAGGCAGACATGGTGCTGGAGGAGGACAGTTCTCCATCTTGATTACAGGCAGGAGGAGAGCAAGTGAGCCACTGGGGCTGCCTTGAGCTTCTGCAACTTCAAAGCCCACCCTCATTGAAACACTGTCCCACAAGGCCACACCTCCTAATTGGGCAACTCCCTATGGAGGCCATTTCCATTCAAACCTCCACAATCTCTAAGGGTCATTTCACTAGGACTTTTATGAAAATGTTTAAAAGGTTATTTAGATTAACTGTGGCCACAAAATGGAAACTATAGTAAGCCCAGAAGAGGGCATCGGATCCCATGACAGATGGTTGTAAGCCACCATGTGGTTGCTGGGAATTGAACTCAGGACCTCAGGAAGAGCTCTTAACCGCTGAGCCATTTCTTCAGCTCCTCTTCCAGTCTTTGAATAGGCAGTTGTTACTCTTCTAGTTTTGAATGAATTATAATTTTGAGGGGCAAACTTGGGAGGCAGTTCAATTAGTAATGTGCTTGCCAGGTAAGCATGAAGACCTGAATTCATATTCCTTTCACCATTATAAAAAAGATTTGTGCAGTGATCTGTGCATACCAGCAGTGGGAGGCAGAGGCAGAAGGTTCCCTGGGGCCTGCTGGCCAATTTATCTAAGAGATCCTCAGTCTATGAAAGTTCCATCTCAGGAACAAGGTGAAGAAGGATCAAGAAGGATACCTAATATATTGATTCCTGGCCGATATGTATGTGCATATGCCCTACATAAATATATATATATACATATATATATAAACATAGACACACACGAGTAATATTAGTCTTTCTTGAACAGATATTTTATATTGCTGTTCCATGTATTAAATATTCCATGCACCGATTCCTTCAGAGTCAGCCGAGTTCACCAGGTTTATTGCTCCCTTCATAAGCCTTAACCTGCAAGCCATATGCTGTGAGGTCTTGTTTGCACCTCTCTGCGGAGCCATTATTCTCTCCTGTGCTGTGGAACTCCGCAAAATTTAAATGCCTCTAGGCAAGAAAGTGATTTCCTGTTCAGCTCATGGAATGAAATCAGATCCACATGCTGGATGCCATTAGACTTCCAATGTGCTCTATCGCACTACTGGCAACAATAGTTCAGAGACATTTCTGTTTAATCGCTTCACGCTCACGCTCTCCTTGTGGTCAGGACACTTTACACAGCATAATACTGGTGAGAGAAGACTTTAATGTCAAGTGCAAAGCTTTTAATCCCTGCTGCTGTAACCAGAGGGCATGGAATGGTGAGTAGCAGGAAACAAAGAGGCGGCAAACTTTGAGAAATTTGAGGGAGGAACGGACAGAAGCAGCAGAGAAAGAAGGGTTAGTTTAGAGGAAAGAATTAAAGTTGAACCAAAAGGAACCAGAGTAGAGGGCTCATTTTTATTTTTTAAATCGACTTCAGAGTTACCTTCTCAAAAGTGTCCTATGAAGTCAGTTAACACTTCTATACTTATCCCTGTAATAATTCTTTCCTTCTTCGAAGGAGGTTTTGACATCTTGAGGTCTCTAATATTATATTAATTTTAAGATCTTGACTGGGAGATAAGTTTTGACCTTATATGGAGGTCTTGTGTGGCTATGAAACCTAAAGAGGTTTGGGACAAAGGCCCATTATCCACCAACCTGAACATTTCTCATTCATTAAAGTTGTTTAAATTCTGCTTGCTTGACATCTGAACTAAGCATCCTTTGTGCCACACATCTTTGTCACTGAGTTATTGTGTTTTTCTGACTTTTTTTTCCTCTTTATACATATGCCTTTACAGTGATATTTAAGTTGGCCTTGGCCTTGGACATCTGGTATTAATTGTTCAGTCCATAAAATCATATAGGTAGTAAACTGAAATATTCAAAAATAAATCTAGGGGGCTGGAGAGACAGTTCAGTGGTTAAGAGCACTGACTGCTCTACCAGAGGTCCTGAGTTCAATTCCCAGCAACCACATGGGGGCTCACAACCATGAGTAATGACATCTGATGCCCTCTTCTGGTGTGTCTGAAGACAGCTACAGTGTACTTATATATAATAAATAAATAAATCTTGAAAGAAAGGAAAACTAAAGAAAATGTTTTAAAAAAATAAATAAATCTAGGGCAGTCTGCTTTCCCCAGTGGACCTCCATTCTCATGCCACCTCTTTGTCCACTTTCCTTGGACCTGTGGATCCCAAGACACATAGACCTGCTGACCCCAGAATCATACAACCCAAGAATACTCATTAGAGGAGTGCCACACTGGGACCATCGAGGTTAAGTCCCCTCTGAATACTCACTACAACAGGAACATCCAGGGACCAAAGCCACTCTGATAGCAAAAGACCCTCAAAAGAGCACAATCAATAAAAGCCAGGGTAATATGACAGCTACCTTATGACAGCAAACTCTGGATATCCTAACACAACCAAGGTACAAGAAAAATGACCTTAAATCCAATCTTATAAAGATGATAGAGGCCTTTACAGAGGAAATGAATAAATCCCTTAAAGAAATACAGGCGAAGGTACATCTAAGAGCTCACAGATGTATCTGGTGGTATAGTGTTCAGCCTTCTCAGCAGTTCTCTTCTTCCTTTACATTCATGGGGTAACAGTGACTGTGTCGCATTGCATCCCAGAATTGTTACGGGGAATCGCATATGCATATGTGATATGCACTGTCTCTAAATGCAGTGTTCGCTTGGTATCCCTGGGAAACACGTCCTTTTCCGTGGAAGGACTGGGTGGGGGTGCATGGGGAGGGGAGAAGATGGGGGAGGAACTGGGAGGAGTGGAGGGAGGGGAAGCTGTAGCCCAGATACATTATATGAAAGAAGAATAAGTGGATGGATGGATGGATGGACAGATGGACGGACAGACAGGTAGGTAGATAGAGGGATGTAAAGATAGATGATGAGAGCTCCAGAAAACTCAACAAAAAATTACTCTTGTTATGAAATGAACTGTGTCTTGGCCATTGCACAATACAGTTTTGTTCCACAAGGATGCAAAGTTTACCATACATTAATGATTTTTTGAATGAAATAGCTGCAAAATTTTGACATGTCCTAATTCAACTCATGCACGGAGTTCATTCAAATCATCTCATGTAGAAATGAAGACTCATTCTGACCCCACTCTCCTCCTCTACCTGCCACCAGCACCAGATTTGTTAACCTCCTAACATTCCCATATCTTATACCATGGATAACCTATCTTTGGAATATTTTTGGTGAATATTTTGGAATAGGTTCTGCCAGAATGCGATTTCTGGAATATTGGTTAGCAAGCTTTAAAAAGCCAAACCACGTAGAGAGAACACACGGAGATCCTCAGAGGGATAGCTGTGACTGAGCCTGCTTTTCAGGAATTCTAGTACAAGAGAGAGGTCTACGCCTTTGAAACTAAAATGGCTCTGACTGAAGCCAGCTGGGAGCTGCCTCCACTCTAAGCCAGAATAGCTACTTCTGCTTTGCACATCAGAACTGCTGACCCAGAGAAGACACAAACACAATAGAAGTAATCATTCCCACCACTAAGAATTCATTTTATAGGTAAGTGAGAAAAACTTCACATACATCATGACATTTTTTCCTTTATCATTTATTAGATGTGTTACTCAGAAAAGGCTAGTTAGCCGAGGAGACACCAACAACCAATGGTCTCAATGGTTTTAATAAATCCACCCTATTTGATTAAATAGCAAAAGATTATATCTCAGTTTGCTTAAATATGACTTGTACTTTATATAATTGGTGGGTCAATGGAAAGACTCACCTCAATCTGGTTGATCAGGGCCCCAGCTAATGGGTACTGCCAATCACTGAGATATCAGGTAACAGAATTCTATTAAGTCTTACACCAAGTAGTCAAATGCTAAACCTCAAAATGACAAACATCATTTCTGCTCATAGTTCATCAATCAAAAACTAAACAAGTAACTTTTCCCACTCCCTTGGGGAAAAAGAAGCACCAGAATCACTACCAGTCTTGTCGTGTACTTAAAATGAAGAGACCCAGAAAGACTTTATGAATTTCTCTTGGGGTTTGTGTTTTGATTTTTGCACTACTGAAGATCAAATCCAGGGCTTCATGCATGCTAGGCAAGCACTGTTTTATAGCCCAGTACCTGGAAGTGATTGTAGATAGAAATAAGATTATCTCACAGAGATATTGTGGGACTCAACTTTTAAGCCTAAACCTTCAGTTTAACCTCTGGGTCCAAGGCATCACACATTTCTCCCTCCTAAGGTTGGAGGCTTTTTATTACTACCATTTTACCATACCGAACAACATCTGTGTCTAATCTTACATATCCTGCTTCACATTATCTGAATGTAAAGCAGTGGTTTAATGGTCTCCATGGAAACCAAGACTATCTGGTGGCTCTGCTAAACCTCGAATCATAGTTTGAGTCTCTCTCTCTCTCTCCCTCTCTCCCTCTTTCTCTCCCTCCCTCCCTCTCTTCTCTCCTCCTTCCCTCTCTTTATGCCCTCCCTCTACCTCTCCACGTCTGTCTTCTCTTTATCAGATTTACCTAAGGAGTTGACTGTCCTTTTAACTTAAAATAAATAATAGAGCTTGGACTTACATTCTCTGGCTCAAAATTAACTAAGAAGCACAAGCAAAGAAGAAAATATTTTTTGAATGTAAGGGTTTTTTTAAGAAAAGGAAAGATGAGTAATTTGTATGATGTAATGTGGGTCTGAATTCTAGATGCAGTGTTAAGCTTAAGCAGCTGGCCTTCTTGCTCACACCTTAATGTTGTAAAAGTCTTACATTCGCATATACCACTGGATGCTACAACAATTCTCACTAATAAGAAAGTTATGAGGATAAAATCGTTTAATCAAATAGCTAAGCAAAACTGCGTTAAAATCAAAAGTCCCATTCAATTTCAAAGCATTAGAATCAAAACTGTGTAAGACAGAGGAATAAACAGAGGGGAAAAAAGGCTCTTCGATGGATTTTGAAGATTTGTAGAAAGTCTTAGAAATTCCCAACCTATAATACATTTTATCTCAAATGCTTATGATTTCTAGGTGTAAGGTGGGGTGTTTGAAGCCTAAGTGATAGCATGGGGTGCAATGTCTCCAATGAAGTACTTTCCAGGAAGGCTGCTCTGACAAAAATACTTTAGTGTCGATGACCTAACTGTCTTCTGTTGCCATCTCTTTCTCCTTCAGATTTTAGCAAAATAGAGCTGACCGTGTTTCCTAGTTCTTTTTAAATTGTTGTATGTAATATTTCCCAATTTGATTCTTTTCTTAAAAATTTTAATGGCATAAATAGAGTGAACATTACCAAGCTTTCAAGATAGTTTTTACCAGATAAGCTATCATTCATGTGTTGGCTAGTTTTATGGGAACTTTATAGCTATAGTCATCTAAGAGGAGGGAATCTTGTCTGAGAAGATGTCTCTGTATGAGCTCTGGCTGTAGGCAAACCTATAGAGAATGCTTTTAATTAGTCATTGATGTTGGAGGGCCCAGCCCACTGTGGCTGATGCTACTCCTGGTTGGTGGTCTTGGGTTCTGTCAGAAGGCTGGGTAATCAAGGCATGAGGAGCAGCTCTTCCATGGCCTCTGCATCAGCTCCTGCCTCCAAGTTTCTGATCTCTTTGAGTTCCTGTCCTGACTTCCTTCAGTGATGAACTGTGAAAGCAGGAGTAGAACAATCCATTTCCTCCTCCAGTTGCTTTTAGTCATGTGTCATCACAATAATAATGCCCCTGATTAGGACAATTCCTATGACTTTACTTTGTTTTGCTATGAGAAACAACATGGTGCATTTTAGAATGCACCCTTCTCTTCAACTGTTTAGCATATTTCCAGCTGAGAACGTTATCAACTCACTCTGTTAGCAGTAATAGAATGCACGGTGTCAAGTCATTAGCTCTAACAGCTTTGTTCCTTGGCTCCTGCTCCTCATTCTCCACACCTTTAAAGAATCCTCTTTGCTGGGTCCTAAATGTGAAAGGTTCTACAAGGTCCGACCCCTGGAAATGACTTGAACCTGCCTTGTTTCTAGAATACTAGGCAAAAACCATACTATTCCTCGTAACTTTATTTGTAAGTTCTAAACTTAGATTTCTCCCTGCTCACCAGCAATATTGCTAAAAAACAAAAATAGCTACCTGCCAATGAGGCACAGCACAGCGCTCTGAGGGAGCTTTACCCACCTGATTTCATTTAATCCACACACATAATTATATTTCGACACCATAGTTATCTCCATTCTACAGATAAGGACCCTAAGGCCAAGAAGATTAGGAAATTTCCTCCAGTTGTGTGGCAGCGAGCAGCCAAGCCTCAGTCTTCTTCTGCCTCTAGGAAACATTTCTTCTTTTCAGAACATTTTTTGTCTGACTCGCTGGGAGCATCTCAGAATCAAGACATCTAAATTTGAACATCTAAAACAAAAGTATGACCTATTTCTGTTGATCATTTTTATTATATGCCTAAACTTTATTTTTATTGCCGTATATTCATTGTACATAGGGTTCAGTTTCATAAAGACGTGTACACTGTCCCCTCAATTCACATAACTTGATCATCTTCAGCACCTACCCACTTTCTTTTCTCCTCCTCTTGTTCATCTCTTCTCTTAGACATTCTCTTCTCTCTTCTGCTTTCTAGTCCTATAAGAATTCATATACATATAAGAAAATATATACATCCCAAATGAATGGTTAATACATGAGAGAAAAGGCTCATCTTATTTAATGTGATGTGACTTCAAGTCCTGCTTCCTTCCTCTGGGTGTCCAGGTGCCTCTGCTCACTGTCCTGGAAGGATGAAGCTAAGCCAGGAATAGGTAGGATCTGCAGGACCCTGGTTCAGCTGGGAAAGCCAAGGGTAGGGGTAGAATACCTTCTCCAGGGATCTTCAGTGACACAGCTTGTATGTATCCACCTTATTCAGAGTGAACAAAGGTTATATATGAGCCTTGGGGAATGCGATGGAGTTTTCAGGATAAATAAAATCATTAGGTGGAGATTAAAGTACTGGGACTGCCATTTGCATGGAGAGGCATCCTAGGAATTTCAGGTCCTTGCTGGGCAGTTTCTTATCCAGGAAAGAGGAAGTTGAACTTGTAGGTTTGCCAAGGACTATGTGACATTCCTCAGGAAGCCAGGCTCCCTAGATCAGGAAGAAAAAAGGAAGATAGCTCCACTAAGAAAAGGGAGTCCTCCATTTTCCTCTGAGCTCAGGAAGGCTGTCCTGACATGGTAGACTACATACGACCTTAGTTGTGAGGTACAACGTCAGTGTTCACCAGTTGCATCCATTTCCACAGAAATTGTATAATTTCACTCTTCCTTATGGTTGGAAAGCTACACATGGTTCCAACCAAACTTATATATGGTTGGAAAGTGTAGATAGATAGATAGATAGATAGATAGATAGATAGATAGATAGATAGATAGATAGATAGAGAGATATATACACACTTTCTTTATCCACTACAGACTTGTAAGCAAGTTCTAAAACTTGCTATTGTAAATATGCTATAATGAGCATATCCCCTGAAGCGCTAACACCTGGGCTAACTATAGGGTCATTCCATTACACTGAGGCCCAAGTCAAAGGTTTAGAAAGGCCCACTGTGGACCGAGGAGCTGAGGTGGACTCAAAGACACCCAACCTCTGACGGGTACCTAGCATCTGGGTTGTACAAGAAGGGCATAAAAGCCATCTTTCCTGGTTAGACTGGTGAAGTTCTGAAGCAGAGGACACAAACCTGTTGTTTTAGTACTGTTTCCTATTGTCGTTTTGGCTCCATGTCTTGTCTTGTGTCTACACAACTAAGCTAACTGTAGCTTCGCCAGCTTGGCAGCAGCAGGCAACCAACTCCTTCCCCCAAGGCTGCAGCCATCTTGTTAGTTCACTTAGAGCTATTAGGTCTCTTATTAAGAAAAGGCAGACAGGTTTGCCTTGCTAACAGGGTTCATAGGAAAGGATAAACAGGTTTCAGGTGTAACTTTTCACTAAAGGAACGTGCCTTGCAGTGACTGTTCTCAATAATAACTACTCATGTCTCCGATAAATGATTAAATGGAAAGAAAGAGGGTTAAAAATCTGTGAAAGTTATAAAGGTATAGAATAACGTAAGGTATATGATTAATGGGAAATGTTATACCCCCCCCATTGCTATTGTTATACTAAGATTTCAAAGGTTCAGAGTTTCAACACTGATCGATGGCATTCAGAGAAGCTGGCAGAGCTCTAACTGCTTACTATTCAGTCACAAGCTCAAGAGTTTAAATTTCCTTTGGTTGTCTTCTAGATACAGACTTAAAAATACATCTCATTAGGCTAAAAACATATATCCAGCTTTCTGGACAGGGATAAAATGTTCATGCTTTTTAACCCAAAGCTATAGATTTTCTTATGACTCAGTATTATGAATCTTTGCCAATTATGTTACAATGTGCATTTCAGTACAGACTGATGCTAAAATATCTAGAAGCTTTATCTTTTTGTAAAATAAAAATGTATGTAATCTTCAGGGAGTCAAAGAAAACATATGACTTAACTTGGATCCACCTGTCACAGATCAAATAGATTCCAGATAACGACAGCCTAAGTTTCCCAATTCCTAAGGATAAGATTTCTCCCCTACTCGCGAGACTCCTCTCTTTCTTCAGTTACTAGGACAGTGGGCCTGAACATTCCAAATGTAAGATTTACCTTTAAGCTCCTAAACTTACACTTCTGTCCCTAGTCTATATTTGTTTCAGCAGATTTACAGTTGGTTGACAGACACCATCCAGGGACCACCCACAGACTGCAAACTGCCAAGCTTTGCTCTTCATCTAGGTCTCTTCATTTTGTCTCTTCATCTAGGTCAGCTAACCAGACATTACTGATGAATGTCCCATTGCCCAGCCTTTGACCAGCCTTTCAAGGGCCCTGACAACAATGCCCTAGTTTCAGCTGTAAGTAGTTACAGAAAAGAGTACACCATCCTTTGTCCCCCAAAGTCAAAGGAAACTCTCTACCTAAAATGACAATTGGAATTCCAGGAAAATGGGCCCAGACTTATCAACTGGTAGATTCATTAACTGAAATATTTCTACAATATGATAGAGGGCTTGTAACTGCTTTATACAGAACAAAGAGATATTATATGCTTTAAGAGAAAATTAATATTTCTATACGAAGCATTCAGAATTGTTATCTGGTTCTACTCAAAAAATTACAAAGAGGAGGTCTGAGATGAAACAAATGATGGGTGCCCTATTTCCAGGTTCCTCCTAGATATTAACTCTAATATCAGCCACCATGGGCCTTAGACCTTCCTGATTCTGCTAATTACTGTTCACTCTTGTATCGTTGATGCCTTAACTAAATGATGATTCCTAGCTGGGTACCATGAAGCTGATGGGTATTAGATCCCATCATAGAGTCAAGGATTTGACCCAGGATACAACTCAAGGGGCGAAGGTAAGAGCCAAAGTCAACCTGTAAGCCCCACCTGCACATTGATAAGGTCACTTCCTAGAATGCTGGGGGTTGTAGTTCTTGTTTAAAAACAAAACAAACAAACAAAAAACAAAAAAATCAGAGCAGCATAGAAAATACAATGGCCGTTGGTTTTGCCCTTAAAAACATGTGATTCATCACCATCTCTGGAATCCAGAGAATAGACCTAACTAGAGTTCATTCTGGTCAGTAGTTAATTAAGGATTGTTTCAAATTTGGTTAAGAAAACTGGTTCAAAAGCCAATAATAATAACAACAACAACAACAACAATAGCCATTCTCACTGGGGTGATATGGATCCTCAATGTCATCTCACCCTGATGGCACATTTTATTGCCATTTGAACTTCATTCTTTAAAAACTGCTCATGTTATTAGTACAGTTATTGATTGGATTAATCAGGAGCTTTACCCTGAGTTTTTAAGGTTCTCTATGCATTCTAGTTATTAATTATCTGTCAGAAGTTATGGCTAACAAAAATATCTTCATTTTCAAGACTGCTCCTCCCTTCAAAAAATTGCCCCCTTTTCTCATCAGAGAGATCTTCATTTTATAATATGATGCTTTTGTCAATGCTTAGCGGTTATTTCCTGAGCATTTAGAGCCCTTTTCAGAAAGTTTTGGCCCATGTCTTCATCTTGAAATATTTTCTTTATGTTTTCCTCTGAGGGTTTCAGCATTTGAGGTCTTACAGTAAGACCTTTAATCCACTTAGAATTGACTTTTGTACAGGGTAAGAAGTAAGGGTCTCATGTCATTTTTCTATATGTAGATAACTCAGTTTCGCAGCACTGTTTATCAGAGAGGTTGCCTTTTCTCCAGTGTCTGTTTTCAGCATCTTTGTCAAAGCTTAGGTGGCTATAGCTGTGTGGGTTTGTTTCAAGGACCTGTATTCTGTCTTGTTGTCCCATTGCCATGCTGTTTTTTTGTTTTGTTTTGTTTTGTTTTTTACCGTGGCTCTGTAGTATAGTTCGAGATTAGATGTTATGATAACACGGCCATTATTCTTTTTGTTTAAGAATGTTTTAGCTATTAGAGGTCCTTTTTTTCTGCTGTGTGAATTTTAGAATTTTTTTCTATATTTGTGAATAATGTTAGAATTTTGATGGAAATTGTATTGAATCTGTAAATCACCTTTAGCCATTAATCACAGAGCCATTTTCACATTAATTCTGATAATGCAAGACCTGGGAAGAATTTTCAACCTTTTATGTCAACCTTTAAGGTCTTGGAAGATGGCTCAGCAGGAAAAATGCCTGACAACTGGCATGTGAGCTCTGGTAGGAGGCTATAGTCAGACTTTTGGATACTTTATGGGTTCTTTTTCTAGCCCCCTTCTCCACCCTTCCAACTGAACACTAAGTAGGAGAAAATGATAGCTAGAGGGGAAGAGGGAGGCATTGATATCTTTAGACTAAACTTCCTGCCATTTAGGGACAAGTTTTTATCATTACTGTCGGGATATTTAATTTCTTCTGTTCTCTTTATACATGAACATTTGACAGAACTATCTGCAACTGGGGAAATTGCCCCTACTAGAGCATGAGGCAAACCATAGTCAGCTGCTGTGGACAATCTAAAGCATTCCCCTATCCCATACCTGGTATTAAAATAAAAACATATTGCTAAACATTTCTGTGTTTTTTAAAGAAACCAAAATTCTCCCCACATGAAAGGTCTAGCATTACTACAGGAAGATAAGTGACAGAGACAAGAGAATCACCTGGAAACTTGCTGGCAAGCTGTCATGGAGTACAAAGCACACCAACAAAACAAGAGGGATCTTGCCGCAAAATCTGTCTGTCTGTCTGTCTGTCTGTCTGTCTGTCTGTCTGTCTGTCTCTCTCTCTCTCTCTCTCTCTCTCTGTGTGTGTGTGTGTGTGTGTGTCTCACTCTTGCTCTCTCACTCTCTTGTTCATTCCTCACTGTCTCATTAATTCATGTGTACTCAGATGTACAGATTCAGACAGAATAAAATAAAACAAAAAATTAAACAAGTTCATTATAGATGTCCTTCACTTCCACAGTGAGCTTTATTCATCAGTGTTCATTTTGTTTTTGAAGTTATTGTGAGTGGGATTGTTTTCCAGTTTCTTCTTCAGCATGTTCACATATAAAAGCTACTGACTTAATCTGTTGCTGTTGTGTCTTGGTGCCTTGCTAATGTGGTCCTCATCTTCTCCTTCCTCACTCTGTCCCCAGTGCTGATTAACTCTTTCTAATATCCTTCAAACCTTT
Source organism: Rattus rattus (assembly GCF_011064425.1). Classification (NCBI taxonomy): domain Eukaryota; kingdom Metazoa; phylum Chordata; class Mammalia; order Rodentia; family Muridae; genus Rattus; species Rattus rattus. The sequence continues at coordinate 32,922,914 of NC_046156.1, read as the reverse complement.
CTACGCTTGAGATGCTGATCCCCATGTTATCTGGCATCAGTATCCTCTTAATAGTTCCCTATGTGTCTTAGGGTTTCCATTGCTGTGAAGAGACACCATGACCAAGACAAGGACAATATTTAATTGGGGCTGGCTTACAAGTTCAGAGGTTCAGTCCATTATCATCATGGCAGAAAACATAGAAGCCTGTAGGCAGACATGGTGCTGGAGGAGGAGCTGAGTTCTATGTCTTGTCCCAAAGGCAAACAAGAGAAGACCGTCTCTTCTGCACTGAGTGGAGCTTCAAAACCCACCCCCTAGTGACACACTTCCTTCAGAAACAAGGCCACACCTCCTAACGGTGTCACTCCCTGGGCCAAGCATATTCAAACCACCACACCATGCTTCTTACCTCTCCCTTTTCCATTGTCCTCTTCTGTATATTCAAGTCCAGGCCCCTGACACTGCTGTCACTAGCATGTGCTTGACCTGCCATAGAGCTGATTCCTGGGGTCCATGTAAGCTCATCTGAACATATCTAATCACAATGGAGTGTTCCTTACTTGCTTCTGCCTTTTCTCACCCCATAAAAATCTAACAACACACCGTGCTGGGTAATTAAAACATCTGTAACTCCATCTTGAAAGGCAAATGAAGAAGATATGGCTTCAAGGCCAGGATAGGCTACTATGGAGAGCTTTGGGGGCTGCTTCTAGAAACATGGCAGGAATTTGACAGGCCAGGACAAAGAAGTAAGCTCAAGATAGGAATCTGACTTTGGGCCAGGACTCAGGAAATAGTGTCAGATTAAGAACATTTACATTTGAGCTCAGAGCAGGCTCAGCAAAAGCAGGAGTGGCAGTCCTTTTGTCTTGGTCATCCCGACTAGGCCCCTAGAAAGGTGTTTACAGGGTTTTATTTATTGCCTTGCTTGTTTCTGGACCCAGACTTGATTTTATTATTTTGCATGCATTTAAAGTGCTATAAAAGCAGACTGGAAAACAATAAACTTGCTTCAGCCTCAGAACTGGCTAGGGTCATGCTACAGTGTTATCTAATTGTCTTTTTCTTTTTAATCCTCACTCCTGCCCTGGAGAACCTGTTGATTGACTGAGCTGGCTTAATCAGGCTACATAACCAATACCCTTTCTGAAAATGCAGTTCAAAGTAAACTGCCTCACACCACTCTATAGTGAGATTCTTTCCAGCAGCTACAAAGCTACCACTCCAATCAAATGCTATTACTTCCTTTGTGAAGCTCAACATGTTCTTCCCAATAAGGACCGCCTCTCTGACTTCATGAATGTTGTATTTCTTCTCCTGTTATTGTTCTTATCAAGTATGCCTTTGAGTTCTGTCCTTGTCTGGTATCTCGTTTGCTATTGTAGGGCAGTCAGTATCTAGGAAAACAGCTAATTCTCTACACTGTTGCAGTTCTCAGAGTCCCAGTGATGCTCTGGTCACATGCAGGGATATTTGAGCAGATGAAAAAAAGGAACTCAGACCTGAAACCTATCTTCAGAAAGAAGCCTTACAAAGGAGACAGGCGAGCAATTTATAAAGACTAAGTTGAGAGTCCCATGAGACCAGTGTGTACTGTGCTCTGCATCGCAGTACGTATTCGTCAGCAGCAGCTACAACCAGCTATGGACCTTCCAGAAGCTACATCTCAGGCAGAAAAGAACTTGGTTTTAGAGATCTCCTCTTAATTAAAGGCTGGCTCTCTCGCAGTCAACATTGGAGACAAAGTGAAGTGACAATTCCCAAACCTTTCTATGTTTCCTAATGCAACTGTGCTATCTGCCAAAAGAAAAAAAAAATTAAAAAATCGTGATGGCTATTTTGTGCAAAATGACAAACTGAATAATCTGCCTTATAATGCAGTTGAGAACTAAATTGCTGTGAATTCTATACACAAAAATGGCATTTGGAAATGCTAAAATGGTAAAAATAAATGAGTATCTACTTTTTAAATTCGGTTCTGAGACACACAACATATTTGATATAATATTTTATTATATTTATATGTTTGGGGGTTTTTTTTGTTTGTTTATATGAGGGTCCATGTGTGCCACAGCACTCATGTGGAAGAAAGGGGACAATCTGGGAAATCTAATTGTCTCCTTTCACCGTATTAGTTCCAGAGCTGAATCTGCAGGCTTGGAGGCAATCCCCTGTACCTGCTGAGCCATCTTGCCAGCCCCAAACATGTTCAACATAAAACCCAAGAAATCCATCACAACATTGAAAATTCGGTTGAGTGCCACTTTCTGTTACTTCTTTAATACTCTATGGTTGTGTTTCTTAGAACTGTTATCATACATGAAAAGTAAGCAGATGTTGTCCTGAGACTTTGGTTGGTAGTGTTCAGGAATTATTTGAGTGATGAAGCAGGATGCAAGTTAAGAGGCCATCTCAAGCTTGTAACTAATACAGGAACTTCTACTGGTGCATAACAGAAGGTTGCAAAGTTCCCAGGCCTTTCTCCAGAAGATAATCTATTTCTATTTTCAGACAGAAGCCACTGACTGAAAATTACTTGACAAAATTCTATTTGGTCTTTAGACTTAAGCCTGCTTAATACAATGTCCCTTTAATGATTTAAAAGCAATTTTCACATCTGCCCCCATCAGGCCAAAGTGCGTAAGAAGATACATCTTACTTTTAGTCCAAAGAATGTAATTATGTGCAGTGCCTGTTGTTATATGAGTGTGATATGTCCTGTTGTTATATGAGTGTGATATGTCTTCTCTAGGAGTTTGGTTTCTAGGTGTGTAGGTAGGTGTAGAGATCTGGTCAGAGGACAGTACTAGCCCTCGGTGGTTGCCTTAAACTACAGACAATTACAATAGTTGATTGTGGTCTCTCGATTTTGTCATGCACTCACCCTGCCTCTTGCAAGACAAGATAGCACAGTCTTGTAGCCCCTCACACACACAGGTAATAGAAAAGGCTGGTGAGGGAAAATTAATGTGCTAGAGTGTATTCTTTGCACACAGAACTGCTCACCAAGCTTGTTTAGTGAAGTAGTAGATTCCATCCTGCTACTGTCACCATCTTTTCATGCCTAAAACCTAGGTCACCTCAGATTGATCTCCTTAAATACCATGCTATTCATAAGCAAGTCAGCAAGAAACATTCTTCCATAGTTGCTTTTTGGTTCCTGCTTTGAGTTTCTACTCCAGCTTTGATGAATGGTGGACTGCTAAAGGGTAAGATGAAATAAACCCTTTCTCCCCAAATTTCATTTGTTTATGGTGTTTGTTAACAACAGAAACCAAACTAGAGCAATAGACATCTCAGAGTAGGAAGGAAGAGGTAGATGTAAATGAGATCTATCAAACAGTTGTTGGGGTGGAATGGGTCAACAGTGAGCAGGAGAAAAATGCACATCAAGAGGACTCTTGACTCTTAGCATCACTGAAGACCCATAGCCACCACCAGGTAGCCGTGTCCAGGACCAGAAAAAAAATTATCCGTGAATGTTTATTGGGGCATACTTGAAGGACTGTGTTTTTTACATTTGTCTATAGCCATTTGATTAGTCTCTCTCTACTTCAGATAACACTGCATAAGAACTTCGCACTCTTTGAATTCAGTTATTTAGACTACCTACTAGCATCTGGTAAGTACATAATAGAGTTTTGTTTTTTCTTTAATGAACAAACGATGACAACAAATAATGGTAGTGTGAGTGAGAACATAAAGTAGTTAAGAATAAGGAATTAGGTATCTATTTATTCTTTCTGCTGTTCTTGTATGAGACAAGATCTCAGGTGTCTTAGGATTCTTATGACTCAGGTTCTAGCCAAGGATGACCCTAAACTTAGTCCTCCGGTTCCCACCATCCACAAGCTAAGTTATAGTCAAGTGCCACCACTCCTGGTTCTGTCTCTGCATTCTTAGCTATTAGAAACTCTAGTTTATAGTTTACAGTAACAGTCTTTGCATTTTTCTCAGCTAGTCATTTTGCTTGTTCTTTACTAAATAACCTTTGTAGACATTGTAAGCAAAAATGGAACAAAACAAACACTTAAGAAAGACCTTTGAAATACATTTAAAAAAAAATACTCAGCATAGGATTCAATAGACAGCCACACCACTAGATCCTGGCAAGAATAACTGCACAAATGTCTAAACATGGACAATTCCCAGCTTGAACAAGCCAAGTGTTGCATAATATACAATAATCATCCAATGTGGGTACTCCAAAGTACCCGTAGGTTCTGCTCCAAGGATGGGGAAAAATCTCAATGATTTCTCTTTTGTCTTTTCTACAGCAAATTTGAATATTCACAAGTATTTAATACTCAAAATGTAAAGGTTGATTTCACCCCATTTTTTTATTGAAGCTCTTAAGTAGCTGATTATGTACAGTTTCTTAAAATGGGCTAATTGGAAAATGATGGAGTACCTGAGCTCCCTGTGTGGCAGCTGAGGGTATACTTTTGACCTTGAAGCCTTGTGAATGAGAGCACTGGCTCGCTCTCCTTGGCAAGGATGCAGAACTAGCATTGATCTTGTGGAACTTCAATGCACATAAATTGATAGTAATCCATGATACACACTCACACACACACACACACACTCACACACACTACACACACACACACACACACACACACACACACAAACACACACACTATATACACATACACACATACAGACACACACACACACACACACACACACACACACACACACGCCCCATATCAATCTGTCTTTAAAGTGTTCTTTGACACTGGTTCATCCTTGGTGAGCTAGCTATACTTTGTCTGTCAGAACATTAATGTCCCTCCATGATATTTTTCTCAGCAGTCAACTGAAATGAAGTAGTCTGTCCAAATGCAGCTGTTATAATATGTTATATGTTATAAATATGAACAGTGCTACAATTACCAGGGAAGATAGATAATGGTCTCTATCCTTGAAAACAGTTTTATTTTGAAATTCATCCTCAAAGTCTTGCTAGAGCACACCCAACAGCAGTAAACTTCACTCTGATCCACATCTCTGACTGCATTCCCTGAGGCCTGCTGGCACCAGGGACAACCAAGTGAGGCCCTCCCCCAATCCCCTGCTTGCTGGTACCTCTAGGGCACCCTCAGCAGGAGTGAGCTCTTCCATATCCCTGAACTCCATTTTCCAGCCCATGACTCAGCCTGCATTCCCTGAGGCCTGCTGGCACCGGGGACAAACAGAAGGCTAAAGACCAGCTTAAGAACACAGGCAACAGGGGAATTACGGGCCACCTCCAGGAAGAGATGGAGACCTGGGATAGGGGAGGTGCCCAAGAATCATTGTGGGTCTTCTTAGCTGTGACTCACAGCATTGGGAGTATGGAGCCTAGGGAACTTGCCTCCTGTGGCCCAGCAGGAACCCAGTGGAGCAATAGGGACACTAACCCACCCACAAAACTTTTGACCCAAAACATATCCAGTCTATAAGAAAGGCAGGGATTAGAGATCGAACAGAGAAAGATTGAGGGAACAGCCAATCAATAACTGGCCCAACTTAAGACCCATCCTATGGACAAGCACCAATCCCTGAGACTATTAATGATACTATGTTGTGCTGGCAGACAGGAGCCTAGCATGGCTGTCTTCTGAGAGACTCCACCCAGCAGCTGACTCAGATTCAGATACCCACAACCAAACAATGAGGAGCTTGGGGACTTTTATAGATGAATAGGAAGAAGGATTGCAGCCTCTAAAGGGAGAGGAACTCTACAGAAAGACCAACAGAATCAACTAACCTAGACCCTTGGAGTTTCTAGAGACTGAACCACTAATCAAAGAATATATACAGGCTGGACCTAGGCCTCCCAGCACATATGTAGCAGATGTACAGCTTGGTCTTCATGGGGGTCCCGAATGAATTGGAATGGTGGCTAGCCCAAAAGCTGTTGCCTGTCTGTGGGACATATTTTTCTAGTTGGACTGCCTTGTCTGGCCTCAGTAGGAGAAGATGTGCCTAGTCTCACAGTGACTCGATGTGCTAGGGTTGGAGGGATACCCAGGGTGGCCCCCACCTTCTCAGAGGAGAAGGGGAAAAGGGTTGGGGGAAAGATTGTGGGAGGGAGTGACTAGGAGGGCGGCAGTTAACTGGATGTAAAGTGAATATGTAAAATAATAATAATAATAACAACAACACAGAGTGCCTTTAAAAACACAATGATTAAGGGCAATATGACACCACCAGAGCCCATCTATCCTGCTAAAGCAAGCCCTGGATATGCTAATACAACTGAAGTACCAGAAAATAACCTTAATTCCAACCTTACAAAGATAATAAAGGCCTTTAAAAAGGAAATTAATAAGGTCCTTAAAGAAATACAGGAAAACACAATCAAACATGTGAGGGAAATTAATAACATTGTTCAAGACCTGAAAATAGAAACAGAAGCAAAGAAAACACAAACTGAGGGACTCCTAGAGATGCTAAACCTAGGAACATGAACAGGGACATTAGATGTAAGCATCCCCAGTACAATGCAAGAGATAAAAGAGAGACTCTCAGGTGTAGAAAACACGATAGAAGAAATTGAAACATTGGTCAAAGAAATGTTAACTCTAAAAAGTTTCTGACACTAACATCTAGGAAAATTGGGACACTATAAAAAGATCAAGCTTAAGAATAGAGGACTAGAAGGAGAAGATTCTCACTTCAAAAGACCCAGAAAATATTTTCTACAGAATCATCACCCAAAGAATCATTAGGTCTTACTTCAAAAACATCCACAAAATTGCAAAATCTAAATGAAATGGATGATTTTCTTGACAGATGCCACTTACCAAAGCTAAATCAAGATCGCATACATAGTCTAAATAGACCTATAACCCTTAAGGAAATAGAAACAGTCATTAAAAGTCTCCCAACGAAAAAAAAACGAGGGCTATATGGGTTTAGTGCAGAATTCTAACAGACTTTCAAAGAAAACCTAATACCAATACTCCTCAAATTGTTCCACAAAATAGAAACAGAAGGAACACTGCTGAATTCCTCTAATGAGGCTGCAGTCACCCTGATACCTAAATCACACGAAGAATCAACCAAGAAAGAATTTTAGACCAATCTCCCTCATGATGTAAAAATATTCAACAAAATATTCACAAATTGAATCAAAGAACATATAAAAAAAATCAACTACCCTGACCAAGTAGGCTTCATCCAGGCATGCAGGATTGATTCAAAATATGAAGAATCCATAAATGTAACAAACTGAAAGAAAAGTAAAACCATGTGGTGGTCATCTCATTAGATGCTAAAAAAGCCTTCGACAAAATCCAACATCCCTTCATGATAAATCTTGAAGGGATCAAGAACACAAGGCATACAATTAAACACAATAAAGGCAGAATACAGCATGCCAGTAGTCAACATCAAATTAAATAGAGAGAAACTTAAAGCAATTCCACTAAAATCAGGGAGAAGATAAGGTCATCTACCTTCTTCATATCCATTCAATATAGTACTTTAAATTTTAGCTAGATCAACTAGACAACTACAGGAAATCAAGGGGATACCAATTGGAAAGGAAGAAGTCAAAATATTGTTCTTTGCAGATGATATTATAGTACACATAAGTGACCCCAAAAATCCTACCAGAGAACTCCTATAGCTATAAACATCTTCAGCAAAGTGGCTAGATACAAAATTAACTAAAAACAAAACCCCAAAATCAAAACAAAAAAAAACACCCCAAATCAGTAGCCTTTCTATACACAAATGGTAAGTGGATAGCCACAAATATAATATAAAATGTCTTGATATAACTCTAGCAAAGCAAATGAAAGACTGTGGGCTTAGATTTTTTTCAAAACTAACTTTAAGGTTTTAAATGCTTCAACCTCCCTTCTAACCTACTAGCCAGAGATAGGGAAAAAAGAAGGTTAGCAGAAAAGGGGTGTTGTGGGCCTATTTAAAAGTAGTTAGTCCCTTGGAGCAATTCTTCATTGTCAAGATAGCAGTCCAGAGTAGATGAGTGGGTGGAGGAGAACCATCATAGAGACAAAGGGGGGGGAGGAGAAATGGGATGAGGGGGTTGTGGAGGGGTAACTGGGAAGGAGGTACCATTTGAAATGTAAACAAATAAAATGATTAAAACATACACACACACACACCACACCACACACATCAGTAGCAGTGTTAGAAACAGCAAGCCTTCCCTAAGCAGCCAGAATCAGCCAGAAGAGCATGAGAAGGTCTTTGCCACATTTCTCTCTACAAAGTGAAGACCAGCAAAGTGTTACATGACATAGCAAAGCAAGAGAGTCTTCTCATTGTTTGTGGGGTCCCATTCATATTCTTCCTAAATATCACACACTCTCTCTAGTGTCTGTTTTCAGCAAAACACCACATGCCCTCTCACAAGGCAGCTTGCAGGAAAATATCAGGTCCAAGTGACACAACTGAGTTGTTTAAAAAAACAAAAAACAGAAATTTCCAGTTCAAAAGACAGGTATGATAAAAATTTCAAGCGTTTGAAGAAAGAAATCGAAGGAGATCTCAGAAGATGGAAAGCTCTCCCATGCTCTTGGATTGGGAGGATGAACATACTAAAAATAGCCATCTTTCAAAAGCAATCTACAGATTCAATGCAATTCCCATAAAAATTCCAACACAATTCTCTAAAGATCTTGAGAAAACAATACTCAACTTAATATAGAAAAACAGAAAACCCCATGTAGCTAGAACAACCCCGTACAATAAAAGAACTTCTGGAGGTGTCACCTCCCCTGGTTTCAGGCTGTACGAGACAGCAGTGGTAATGAAAGTCAATTGGTGCTGGCACGATAAGAGGTGGATTAATGGACTCAAATCAAAGAAGCATTATCAAATCACAAATCCACACACCTATGGAGACTTGATTTTTTAACAAAGAAGTCTATACAATCAACTATAAGTTTGAAAAAAGAAAGCACCCTCAACAAATGGTTCTGGCCTAAATGGATGTCTGCACATACAAAAATGCAAACAGATCCAAATTTATTGCCCTGCACAAATCACAAGTGGAAGTGCATCGAAGACCTTAATATAAACAGAATATAGTAAGTCTGATAGAAAAGAAGGTGGGAATAGACTTGAAGGCATTGGTACAGGAGACAACTTCCTAAGTAGAACACCAACAGCTCAGGCACCAAGATCATTGGTTAATAAATGGGACCTCATGACACTAAAAAGCTTCCTTAAGACAAAGGACAGCATCAATAGGATGAAATGGCCGCCTACAGTATGGGAGAAGGTATTTCTCCAACCTTACATCTGACAAAAGGCTGACATCCAAAATTTATAAAGAACTCAAGAAATTAGATGCAAACGAGCCAAATATGCCCCAAAAATGGGGTACAGAACTAAACAGAATTCTCAAAAGAGGGTTATCTAATGGCTGAGAAGCACCTAAAGCAATGTCCAATGTCCTTAATCATCGGGGAAATGCAAATCAAAGTGACCTGGAGATTTCAACTTATCCCTGTCACAATGGCTAATATCAAAGACTCAAGTGACAGCAACTGCTAGTTAGGATGTGGAACAAGGAGAACGCTCCATTTCTGGTGGGAGTGCGAACTTGTATAACCACTTTGGCAATAAATTTGGAAGTTTCTGAGAAAACTGGGAGTTGATCTAGCGCCATACTTTAAGGAGCTATGCCATTCCTGGGCATCGACCTAAAAGAAATTCCACCATCCCACAAGGACACATACTTTATAGCCAGAAACTGGAAATGACTCACATATCCTTCAACTGAAGAGTGGATAAAGAAAATGTGGTATGGGCCTAGAGAGATGGCTTAGCAGTTAAGAGAACTGGCTGCTCTTCCAGAGGTCCTGAGTTCAATTCCCTGCAACCACATGGCGGGACACAACCATCTGTAATGAGACCTGATGCCCTCTTCTGGTGTGTAGGTGTGCGTGCAGACAGGACACTCATATACATAAAATAAATAAGTAAATCTTAAAAAGTAAAAGAAAATGTGGTGCATTTACACAATGGAGTATTATTCAACCATTAAAATGACATCATGGAACTTGCAGACAAATAAAAAGAACTAAAAAAAGACCATGAGTGAGGTAATCCAGACTTAGAAAGACAAATACAGTATGTGCTCACTTAAAGCAGTTATTAGGCATAAAGTAAGAATAGCCATGCTACAATTCACAGACCCAAAGAAGCTAAGTAACAAGGAGGCCTGAAGAGGGCTGATGGGGAGAGACACTGAATCTCCCTGAGAAAAGGAAATAGATTAGACATCAGGGATAGAAAGAATGAGAAGACAAGGAGAGGAGGGAGAGGGGATAGGAACAGGAAGGATTAGATGCGGGGAGGATAAAGGGAGAGAGTACTGAGAGAGTCAACTGGATTGGTCAGGGAATCTCTAGGATGGGCTAGAAACCTAGGACAATGGATCCCCAGGAATCCAAGAGGGTGAACCGGCTAAGACTTGTAACAGTGGGGGACACAGAGCCTGAAATGGCCATCTCCTGTGACCAGGCAAGAGGTACAATGTAGGTATTGGAACACCAACCCAGTCATACAACTTTAGAACCACAATTTGTCCTGCGTACAACATGTGCACTGGTATAAGGTGGAGAGGAATTTGAGGGAAGGGCTAACCAACGACTGGCCAAGCTTGAAAGCCATGTCATGAGAGACAACCTTCCTCTGACATTATTAATGATATTCTACTACACTTGCAGAGAGGAGCCTAGTCTAACTGTCGTCAGACAGGCTTCACCTAGTCACTGAGGGAAACTGATGAAGATACCCACACCCAAACATTAAGTGAAGCTTGTGGAATTCTGTGTAAGAGGTACAGGAAAGATTTAAGGAGCCAGGGGGGTCAGGGACACCACAAGAAAAACCTACAGAATCAACTAACCTGGGCTCATGCAAGTTCATTGAAAGTGAACTGCCAACCAGAGAGTGCATGGGATGGCCCTAGGCCCTCTGCACCTTTGTAACAGCTGGCTCTTCCTGAGGGACTCCAAACAGCAGGGGCAGGGGCTGTCCCCGACTACATTGCCTGCCTCGGATTCCTTTCCCTTAACTGGACTGCCCAAATAGAAGATGCACCTACTCTTACTGTAACTTGATATGCCAAGGCTGGTTGATATCCACGGGAGACCTTCCCTCTTCTGAGGAGAAGGGGAGCAGGGGTGGATGGCGGTGGTGAGGTGAGAGTATCTGGGAGGAAAAGGGGGAGGGGAAGCCTCAATCAGGATGTAAAGTAAATAACTTAATGAAAATAGAAATTTGCATTGTGCTAGTGGTAGAAATGCATTCTAATGGGCTGCATCGCTATTCCCACGTGGGTCTTTTACAGTATTACCACCCATTAACGTCAGGAGGATTGTCATCTTCCACTGAGATGACAGCACCAGCAAAAAAAAAAAAAAAAATACCACCTGCCTAGACTGATAGACAATTCGGCAGTTAATTCAGGGAATCGTCGAGAATGTTTTTAACCTGCTACGCTTTAACTTCCGGTTAGTTCTCATCGTCAGTCGCGTAGTTCTGCTTTGAGCGGTGTCCCTGTACAGGCACAAACACTTGACCTCCAACTTTTATCTTCTCTCTCCAGCATGTCTAAGAACCTTTCAGCAATGTGTCAGCGCCGAGTGCCTCGTTTTTCTCTCTCTCCCTTCCAGACTGCAGACTTTAATTAGGTAGCTTCACCTCCTCCCTTCATCTACTCTGTGCTCCGCAATACTTTGCTTGCAATTACCCCAAGCCTCCTACTGACTGCCTCACAGAGCGAGCAGACCTTCTCTGACTGGAGTTTTGGTTGCCCCCACCACCACCAACCTTTGTTTTTCCTGGCAGATACAGTTTTGCCTCATAACATGTAACACCTACAGTAATTGCTGCGGCTTCAAAAACTGTGAGCTACTAAGCCATGCAGAAAGAGAGTTCGCAAAAATAGAGACGTTACTTTGTTTGTATCCCAGCATTCTCAGAGGAAGAAAAGTGCAAAGGCTCTCACCCTGGTGTCTCATTAATTCTGACAATATCCCTAGAGGCAGGAAAATGACGAGAACCATTATTCTTGTTACTGTGGAGAAAACACTGAAGAACCCAGAGAGGTTAGCTATCTTGGTGAAGGTGACACACAGTTATTTAGAGCCCAGAGGGGATTTTTTTTTTCAGTGCACACAGACTTCAGGTTTCTGACTCTTAAACAGTTCATCCTTCCTAGGCTCTGCTTATGTTTCTGTTTGCCAAGGCTGCTTCGCAAACAGTTGACTCTGTCATTTAATGTAGGGCAAACCTCAGAGAAGAGGAATCTCAGGTGACTCCAAACGGCGTGTACACGTTCGTATTTACCAGTGAGAAGGATCAAATGCCTAAGCAGGTTCTCAGTACAAAAGGCAAATGAAAGAAACAACCTCGTGCGTTTTGTAATTTATCGCAGTGCGTATAGCTGAATTTCAGCACATTCTTGATCCGTGAAAACTGCACAGGGGTGTTTACGGACAAAGATGGCCGCTGGGAGTATTCCCTTGTGAGGTGAGAGTGGGACTCAGTTAAGAATGTCCTGGTGAGGTTGGCTGGATACATACTTCAAAAATGGTCTGTGTGTTCCTTTCTAGTTTCTAGATCACATTGCATCCTGTCCCCCCAAAATAACAACAGCTCCTTTCACTACACAAGCCTTCCTAGTTTCACTCCTCCCCAGAATTCACAGTCACCTTTCACAGAGTGACACGGTCTTATCTTAACCACAAGGACAAATGGTTCCAGAAGGCCCGTGGCCTTGCATCTAGTTATGGCCTTCAGAGAGAACATTATAATCTACAAACATCCTCTATCAATTTGCTTTTCCTTGTTACTGTCTCTCTTTCTGTCTTGGTCCCTGCCCTGGCCCTAATAACTAGTATAGCATGTGAAAATTATAGGCTTCCATACACACTCAGTGAGTCAATGTGACAAGACACCAGACTCCTCCCAGGACTGCTCAGTATGGAGTGATTTCAGAGCCACGAGACTAAAGTCTCAATTCCTGGATTTACAGCAGAAGCCTTCTACGTGTGGCAATCAGTTCAATCAATAACTCTCTATTTCCTCATTATGAGTGAAAAGAAATCAAACACAGTCTCTATGGTACCTTGACCATGGGCTTATGTAAGTATGAAATGATAGGCCACACAAGATCGTTAGCAGTTGGAAGGCAAAATGCTAATGTTATTTATAGCACGGCCCTTAATAGTAGTACTGACATTTATGGTAAAGACTGTGTCTGTCTGTTTACCTGAAGTCACTGATGAAACTGTCCTGGGCTGATAGTTCTGGAATGTGCGCAATTTCCACAGAAAAACATAGCAGCTCTCCAGGCCTATTCAGAAGACACATGGTCTATAAAAATCAAGGGCTTTTCCTTGCTTTCCTGGCAAAGCTACTTGCCACAGGCTGTCACTAGGGGAGGGGAATGCCGTGCACTTACCTTGGCTGCTTCCATTTCCCATAAGGCTCTTCTTGTCGCCTGTGTTCATTTCTTCCTCCTTCAGATCACAGTTTCTTTCTGTAAACATTTTTCTTCCTTGGCACTTTATTGGACTTCCCACGGACCATTGTTCCGGACAGAGACAGAGAGAGAGACAGAGAGAGAGAGACAGAGAGAGAGACAGAGAGAG
>NC_046156.1:32819304-32904304 GCF_011064425.1 Rattus rattus | reverse complement strand
TAGGATATACTTGGTTGAATAAAAATACATTTAAGAAGACCTGATTATATGATGCTAAATGCCTTTGCCAACTCTCTCTCTCTCTCTCCCTGAAGCATTTCCCTGACATTTTTGTTCCAAAACACTTTCTACACAGTAAGTACTCATTTTGGCTAATGCTGGGATGGCTCTGCAGTACAGGTATGAGGTCATCATCCCAGGCTCCGTTCCAAAGCACCAATTTGACTCACCCCTCATTTGAGCAGCTTTCAAAGAATAAGGATTTGATTCGTGACTTTTATTTCTAGCAATCAGCATAAACAGCATGTTTAAAACACATCAGAAATGTGGCAGTTCAAGACCTAAAGCTCTGGGGGTGCTTTCTTCTTGTGAATTGCTTGCTAAATTCTTCCTATAAATAACAGAATAATGACGATGCTGGGCAAGGGAAAGGGGCCATGTTTTCTGAGCAGAAGGTAGAGAACCAAGCAACATTTTCATTTGTTCCTAGTGCTGTATCACCTTTGCCTTTGCTTTTGGCTACTTGGGGATTGAACCTGGGACCTGTCACACGCTGGTCCAGCATGCTACCACAGAACCATATTCTTTTGCAGAATCTTTGGTATCTTTAATTTTTTTTAAAGTACTGAGTTAAATTGAATGTTATCCATGGCGGGTGGGAAATGAATGCTTGCCAAAAGGGCAAATACAGTTGGAACTAGAAACGCTGGTTCTTCTCCAAATTATTTTTAACAAAGCAATAATCAAAAGAAGTTTGGATTACTGAAGTGAGGGTTCCTTTATTTCTCATATTTGTTGATATAATAATGTAATTACCTTTCCCAACCCCTCTCCTTCTTCCAAACACTCCCATATACTTCTCCTTGCTCTCTTTCAGATTTATGGCCACCTTTCTCCCACTAATTACCATTGCATGGATATATGTATGCGTATGCATGTGCATTCCTAAATATGCAGACACACACTGCTCAGTCTGTATAATGTCACTCATACGTATGTTTCCATGGCTGACCTTTTGGCATTGAATAACAAGTTGGTAAGCTCTCCTCTGGGATCGCCTGTTTCTCCCATTCTTAGCATTCCACCGTTGCCTATAGTTCTTTGTGTAAGATTAAGATCTCCGTTTGTCTTAACGTGTGCACGGCTGTTGGCCTTGTTCAGCTCATGCTTACACAGTCACGTTGATGAGATTTTGTGGTTGTAGCTCCTAACATTCCTACAGAACGCATTCTCATGGCAAACCCCCTGGTCCTCTGGGTCTTACTCTTCTGCTCCCTCTTCTGCATCCCCAGGTCTACCTGTAGATGTTGGAGTTACACTGTAGAGGTACCATGGAGATTAAGCTCCACAATCCTGAGTTCTGTTTGGTGGTTGTTTTCTGTAATGATCTCTGCTGCAGAGAGAAGATTCCTTGATAAAGGGTGAGACTAAATAAAGGGAGAATTTTCTTGAAAAACAAAACAGTTTTTCCTTCCCAGCCTTTTAGCTACAATAATGTGCAACAACAGTGAAAAATAGGAGGAAAAAAATTCAACTTTTAATATTTGATCAATTAAAGATTCAAAAAAAGTGATTGAAAAGTGAATATATTTATTTATATTTTCTTTACATCCCACCACTGCCCCCTCCCAGTCAACCCTTCCACAATCCTTCCCTCATTTTCCCCATCCCTTCTCTTCTGAGTGGGTAGGGGCCACCGTGCTTATCCCACCACCCTGGCACTTCAAGTCTCTTTGAGTCTAGTCACATCCTCTCCCACTGAGGCCAAACAAGGCAGCCCAGCTAGAAGAACATATCCCACATACAGGTAACAGCTTTGGGGATAGCTCCTAACATTCCTATTGTTCAGGACCCACATGAAGGTCAAGCTACACATCTAGGGAAACCTAGGTCTAGCCTATGTATATTCTCTGATTGGTGATTCAGACTCTGAGAGCTCCCAGGGTCCAGGTTCGTTGACTCTGTTGGTCTTCCTGTGGAGTTCCTATCCACTTAGGGGCACACAATCCTTCCTGCTATTCTTCCATAAGAATCACCAAGCTCCATCCACTGTTTGGCTCTGGGTGACTGTATCTGTCCAAGTCAGCTACTGTTTGGAGCCTCTTGGAGGGCAACTTGCTTCTGTCTGCAAGCATAACAGAATTATAATTAATAGCGTCAGGGATTGGCACTTGCCAATGAAATGGGTCTCAAGTTGGGCCCATTATGAGTTGGCCATTCCCTTCGTCTCTGCTCCATCCTACATGCCTGTGTTGCTTGTAGACAGGATAAATTTTGGATCGAAAGTTTTGTGAGTGGATTGGTGTCTCTATCACTCCACTGGGGTTCCTGCCTGGCTATAGGAGGTGGCCTCTTCAGGTTTGATATCCACAATGTTGTAAGTCACAGCTACGGTCCCCCCATTGATTCTCCCTTATCTCAGGTCTCTGTCTCCTCCTGGAGATGCTCCCCACCTCCTCACTCTTGTCAGTTGTAGATTTCCATTCATTTTCATGACCATCTAGTCATCTCTCCTGTCTTTCCCCACACCTGATCCTGAACCTCCAATTCCCTTCCCATGACCCCTCCCTCTCAGTTCCCTTTCCATCTGTCTCTTATGACTCCTTTATTCCCCCTTCTAAGTGATAGTCAAGCTTCCTTGCTTGGGCCTTTCTTCTTCTTGTTTAGCTTCTGTGGGTCTGTATAGTGTAGCATGTACCTGCATTTTATGGTTAATATCCACTTATAAGTGAGTATATCCATTTTGGACTGGGTTATGTCACTCAGGATGATAGTCTCAAATTCTATCCATTTGCCTGCAAAATTCATGATGTCGTTGTTCTTAATAGCTGAATAATATTCCATTGTATAGATATACCATAATTTCTCTAGGTTGTCAAGTTTCTAGCTATTATGAAGGAAGCTGCTAGGAACCTAGTTGAGGAAATGTCATTGTGGGATGTCAGAGAATCTTTTGGGTATATGCCCAGGAATGGTATAGCTGGGTCTTGAGGTAGAACTATCCTCAGTTTTCTGAGAAACTGACAAATTGGTTTCCAAAGTAGTTGTACAGGTTTGCCCTCCCACTAGCAATGAAGAGTATTTCCCTTGCTCCACATCCAACACATGCAACATGTGCTCCACACCCAAATAAGAAACTCTTGAGTTTCTTATTTTAATCTTAGCCATTCTGACGGGTATAAGATAGAACCTCAGAGTTCTTTGAATTTGAATTTCTCTGATGACTAAGGGATTTGGACATTTCATTAAGTGCTTCTCAGCCATTCAAGATTCCTGTGCTGAGAATTCTCTATTAAGTTCTGTACCCCATTTTTTAATTGGATTATTTGGGTTATTGATGTCTAACCTCTTGAATTATTTATAAACTTTGGATATTGGCCCCCTGCCAGATGTAAGGTTGGTGAATATTCTTTCCCAATCTGTAGGCTGCCGTTTTGTCCTATTGACAGTGTCCTTTGTCTTACAGAAGCTTTACAGTTTCATTAGATCCCATTTACCATTGTTGATCTTAGACCCTGAGCCATTGGTATTCTATTCAGAAAATTGTCTCCTGTACCAAAGGTATTCCCTACTTTCTCTTCTATTTAGTGTATCAAATTTTCTTAAGATCCTTGATCCACTTGAAGTTGAGTTTTGTGCACGGTGATAAATATGGATCTATGTTCATTCTTCCACATGTAGACATTCCATTAGACCAGCAACATTTGTTGAAGATGCTTTCTTTTCTCTATTGTATGGTTTTGGCTTTATCATGGACACTCAAGTGTCCATGAGTCTATGGGTAAGAAGACTCTTTCTTAACATTATTACAGCTACCCTTGGCCATGCAGATTCCCTCAGCACCAAAACCAGGAATTTTTCTAAGGTTAGTATTCATCTACAAATACATGCAACAGAGAAGATAAATTAATAAAAGCATATATACATGCACATAGAGGCACATAGACACCAGATATACACGACATACAAGACAAACACACACACACACACACACACACACACACACACACACACTTCATTTGCAGCAGAAATCAATGGCTCTATAAAGAAAGGTGCAGTGAATCCTGGAAATAAGATTTCTGGCAATAAATAGATTACATATTTTCATCATTCGATATATCATAAATCTTCTTCCTTCAACTTGCTCCTTTGATACTGATATGAAGGTTTTTAAATGTACCCTTCCCTGCAGCAGCATGATGCTACAAATCACCCTGCACACTTGCAAAAGGAACCCGTAGGTCAGGAACTTCTATTAATACCCAGATAATCACCACTAATGAGGTGATTCTTTAGTGCCATTATAATGAGACCTGCATTAATTTGAATTTTATGCTCTCCATTATTCAAAATCATGAGGGTTTTTGTTATACATTGCTTTACCAAAAAAAGGTCCTTTTTTTTTTTTTCAAAAAACATAATAAGACACAAAGACTCCCCAAAATTAAAGGTAGATTAGAATTTATTTTAAAGTCTGGTTTCTATAACAACAATATGCAATAGTACTTCAGACACTGTATTCAAGTTTGGACTTACAATTTCTTCTAGCAAACTTTAATGCTCATAACCCACCATGAGTGTGGTTTTTTTTTTTTTTTTTTTTTCTGTTGAACAACAGCCGCATTTAATGATGTGAAGACCAGGGAACCAGAGAGTAACCTAGACTAAGAATCCTTCACTTTGGGGAATGTACAGCCGGACAGATGTCTTTGGACTTTATAGATTTAACTTTCCATGATCATATAGATCGTGATGCTGGCTCATTTGTGAGTTGTGAAATAAAATCTGTAGCAGGACAAACTCGGCAACGAGGTTGAGGCTGGTAGTATATATACATCTCTGGTCATTTCTTACCCTCTCTGTCCCATGCCAGACCATTCCTCAACAATCAAGTGTAAAAAAAAAAAATCTTGACAACTTTTGCTTGTCAGAGATCACAGAACAACTTGGCCTCATAAAAGCCCACCCTGAGGATTGTGGGTGGCCAGAACTGCAACCCCACACTTAGTTTAGCAAATAAGATGCCCACCAGGAACTGTTTAGGAACCTGTGGTTTGGAAACTGGGCAAGTTCTGCAGCACGTGGGACTGGAAGAGAACTGTAAAGGGACAGGCATTCTGGCAAGAGGACACACGTTGTAAGCATGCCATGAAGTACAATCCAGGATGCGCGAGTCAGGAATGCCCAAAGTCACAGCTTATAGGTGGGACCTTCAATCTTTCTGCTAAGGCTTTTTAAAGGTTCCGTTTTGAAAGAATCACATGAAGGGAGGAAAATGAAGCCATAGTTGGAAGCTAGCAGCTTTGGGAAAAGAGCCGTCTTTAGCTTCTTGGATGAAGTTATTTAGGTTTCCGTTTTGTGGTTCTCAGCTTCCGAATGCCGTGACGCTTTAATACAGTTGCTCATCTTGTAGTGACCCCAATGATGAAATTATTTCATTGCTACTTCATAACTGCAATTTGCGACTGTTATGATTTGTAATGTAAATATGTGATATGCAGGATGTCTGATAGGTGATTCCTAAAGGGTCGTGTTACAGGTTGAGAACCACTGCTCAAAATCACCATCTTAGTGATATTATGTAGGTTTTTGTTGGCTTGCTCTTGGTTAGGTTTCTGTGGGAAAATACCGCTATCCTACAACAGGCAATGGTGTAAGGAGACAAAATGTTATCTCTGATTTCTTGGAGTTTTTGTCTAGGGCTGACCATAAAACGGGCATAAGACATTGGAAAGGAAACAGACACTGTTTAATAGATTTGAGGTGATGGGAACCTTCATTAAGAAATGGCTCAGGGCTGGAGAAATGGCTCCGATTTTAAGAGCACTGGCTGTTCTTCTAAGGGATCCTGGTTTGATTCCCAGTACCCACGTGTTCATTTATCATTGGCAATGTCAGTCCCAGGGGATCTGAAATCCTCTTCTGCTCTCCACAGACACTGCATGCATGTGATGCATAGACACACATGAGGACAAAGCACACATATACATAAATTCTTTAAAGATGAAGAAAGTAAAGTCAATGTCAAGAAAATAGTAAAACTGGATGCTTCCATACTCACTTATATAGAGTAGCAAATTGTGAAACTATAACAGGAGAAAGAGGCTTGAGCCAAGAGGGTTACTGCAATAAAAACAACTAGAAAGATGAAATTAAGATTTTTTTTAAAAAAAATTATTTCTCCAATATGAGTGTTTTTTCCAAAATGCATATATGTGCATTTTGTGTATGTCTAGTGTTGAAGCCAG
Source organism: Rattus rattus (assembly GCF_011064425.1). Lineage (NCBI taxonomy): Eukaryota > Metazoa > Chordata > Mammalia > Rodentia > Muridae > Rattus > Rattus rattus. The sequence continues at coordinate 32,898,056 of NC_046156.1, read as the reverse complement.
AAGAAGGCATTTGATCACCTGGAATGGGAATTACAGGTGATTTTCAGCTGCCATGGGGTGCTAGGGATTAAACCCAGGTCCTCTGGAAGAGGAGCCAGTACTTTTTGTCTTCTGAGTCCTCTCTCCTCCAGGCGTGTGCATGTGTGCATATGCCCGGTGTGTGTACTTGAGTGCATGCCTCCATGCGTGCGTGCGTGTTTTCTCAGCCTCGCCTCTTGTTCCCTGGTGATAGTGAAGAACTGGCCTCCCAGTAAAGAAACAGCATCGTCCATAAGGCGTTCTATCTTCTGCTTTCAGAAAGCCTTGAGGGCCAGATGCCTCCCTCCCACCCACTGCTTGTTTCCTTGTGCTGCTAACTCCATGGTCTCCCCTTGCCAAAGGGCCGTGTTCTGGGCTGGTATTTGCTGTCACCCTTAAACATTGTCCTAGGTTTTATTTGTCTAGGTTTGAAAAGGAAATGAATGCCTGAAGCACATGTATTCATCATATCCGATAAGATTATGAAAAGAACTAATGTATTCCACTTAAGTCATCACTTGAAATTGCCCTTCAGTATAAGAAATCATTAAAATGCATCCAATTTTTAAAAAATGTCCCTTAAGTTCTAGTTATTTTGTGCTTCTTGGACATTAATAAATTCCACTGGAAAGACACTAGACCTATAAAATGACTCAGTGGTAAAGTTACCACTAACTGATAACCTGAATTCCAGCCCTGGGATCTACATGGTAGAAAAAGAGAACCAACTCCTACAAGCTGTCCTCTGACCTCTGTGTATATACCATGCCATGTATATTCACACACACACACACACACACACACACACACACACACACACACACACAGACTAATGTTTTTTTTTGAAGACAGATAAAGTGTGGCATTTGTGCACACATTTTCCCTTTCTTACGCAGTGAGTGGACAGATCCCTTCCATTGTGGATATATCCATCTGGGAAGATGGTCTTGGATCATTATTTTTTAAAAAAAAAAAAGTGAGCTGAACAAGCCAAGGTGAGTAAGTGGCGCTCTTCTATGGTCTCTACTTCAGTTCCTTCCTAGGTTTCTGTTGGAGATTGGTGCTAATGCTTTGAATCTGCATGTCCAGACAGTGAAGTTCCTTGTCCCCAATTTTTAAATTAATTTATTTATTATATGTACAAGTACACTGTAGCTGTCTTCAGACACACCAGAAGAGGGCATCAGATCCCATTACAGATGGTTGTGAGCCACCATGTGGTTGCTGGGAATTGAACTCAGGACCTCTGGAAGAGCAGTCAGTGTTCTTGACCACTGAGCCATCTCTCCAGCCTCCCAATTGATCTATCAATAAATATGCCAGTGGCCAATGGCTGGGTATGGGGTGGACACTTAAGAGTTGTGAGGGTAAATCCAGAAAGGAACTGGAGAGTCGCCTGGACCGGAGAAAGAAGAATGGGATGCAGTAATGGCGAGAGACAAAGCCTTGTGAAATCTCAGGGACGTGGCCACTGCTCATTGGCCACTTACCCGATTGGGCCTGGGGAAGCACGGAAAAGTTTAGGAGTGTCCAGCCTTTGAGGTAGCCAGGGCATTTTAAAACTAAGTGTGCATGCTGTGTGTGTGTGTGTGTGTGTGTGTGTGTCTGTGTGTCTGTGTGTGTCTGTGTCTGTGTCTGTGTCTGTGTGTCTGTGTGTCTGTGACTTTGTATGTGTGTGTGACTGTGTGTGGCTGTGTGAGTGGCTGTGTGTGTGACTCTGTGTGTGACTCTGTATGTGTGTGTGACTGTGTGTGGCTGTGTATGTGTGACTCTGTGTGTGTGACTCTGTGTATGTGACTGTGTATGTGTGACTCTGTGTGTATGACTGTGTGTGTGTGACTCTGCTGTGTGTGTGTGTGTGTGACTGTGTGTGTGGCTGTGTGAGTGGCTGTGTGTGTGACTCTGTATGTGTCTGTGTGTGTGTGTGTGTGTGTGGCTGTGTGTGTGTGTGTGTGTGTGTGTGTGTGTGTGTGTGTGTGTGTCTTTTATCCAAGGATCTAAAGAGAGCCTGAGTAGGTGGCTGGAACAGCGTGACCTGCCCAGGAGCATAAGTCAGGGTAGCAAAAGCTACCAGCTCAGGTTTCTGTTTGAGTTCCTGCCCAGATTTCCCTAAACAACAGATTGGGATGTGAAAGTCTACAACAAAATAAATCCTTTCCTCAAATTGATTCTGTTCATGGTGTTTATCGCAGCAATGGAAATCAAACTGGAAAACTAGGATGAAGAAAATTTTATTAATTGTAAAGTAGCAGGCTACTAGGTCAGCTTTAGATGACAACCCTAACAATCTCACATGGAACCCATGTGGTTGTTGTATTTTAACAAAAGTATTCTTCCTAGAAAAGAATAATTCCTCTTAAGATTAAGCTGCAAAGAGATTGATCTTTGAATTGCACTACACAAATCAATTGCAGAAACCAAATGCACCATGACTCCAATATAAAGCTTGATTGATAGTCATTATAAAAATAGAAACTCATTGATCCTTCAGGCTATACAGCTAAATGCTATATTTATTTTTCCATCAAGCTGTTGACTACTAGGATTTAAATTTAACTTCATTTATTTCATACAAATTGGAACTTTTCTAGATTATGTCTGCCCCAGCATTTTGGTCTTTTAACATATATACATATATATATGCAATAGTCCTAAGAGAACAGAGCATTAATTATTATTATTATGCATAAGTATACATTTTCTTAGATTATTGAATTATTTTTAATTACAGTTCTAGAATAACATTGGTAAATGATAGTATTTAAACTATATAGGCTACGTAAGATTCCTTTGAATAATAATCCAAAATAATTCCTACAAATATCAGGATGATTAATGAAATTGGTGATGAAAAATAATTCAATGTTCTTAATAATATTTATCATAATGGTTAAGATTCTTATCAGACCAGAATCTCAGTCTGCCCCTACCCTCACACCCTTGACTCTCAAGTTCTTGTTCTCTATCAAAGGAGCTTAGATCAGACTCAGAATATAGTGCAGGAGACAGTGTTGTGGAAACTTTTTGTGAAGCAACAGTAGCAAATATCTCACCACAGACACTTAGGATAAATGTCATATTGATACACTATCTTATGCTGTTTGATCTCACAAAGCAACTATATCTAAAAAGGGGGTTTGCCTCTCCCATTTCAGGCCCAAGTATGTCTGCCTCTACATGTTCTCCAAATTTCACTGACCCTATGACAGGGAGGAAAAAAGCAATAAAACAACCCGAGGAAAAAAATACCCTGTCCATGAGAACAGCTAGACAGTGATCATTTCCAACAGAGGTTACAGCTGTGCATTTCATCACACAAAACTGTCTGTAGTTGAAAGAGAGGCCAGAAGTTGAATCATGGGAAGCTCAGCCATGGATAGAAACTCAACCAGGAATTCCACCCGACTGCCTCTACTTCCCCAGTTGGTTTCTGTTGAGTTGTGAGCACTCAATTTGAGGATGTCATCTTTCTGTGTGTTCTTTTACTTGGAAGTCTCACAAAATAGGTTTTTCTGCTCCTCCTGGGACTCCAGCTGCCTGCCTTAGAGAGAATTCCCTAGTTGATTTCTGTCTGATGCTTTCAGTGCCCAATTTGGTGGCCTTTATTATCTGACTATCTATTCGTCCATCCATCCTTCCCTTCATTACTTGCCATCTATTATTTTTCTTTGGCTTACTACATATGTAATAAACTTTCTCATCAAAAAGATAAAAGTATGGTTATAAAAGGCCATTATCTAGACTGTCTAAAACAGCAATGTACCAGTGACAGAGACAAATCATTCCATCAAGTTGTAGCTTGGTGAGTTGATAAGTTCAATTGTGGTTATTTACAAGAGCATCCATAAGAAGTTACTTAGAGGAGCCTAAGAAACTAATGGGTAACTAAACTATAGAAGGGGAAAAATGGCTCTTAGTACGATGCTTATTAGGACTGTCAACCTGACAGAATCTGGAGCCACCTAGGACCCAAATCTCCAGGCACTCCAGTGCATTATTGTTTAGCCTCTGGGCATGCTTTTGAGAAATTATGTTAATTGGGTTAATTGAAGTGAGAAGATTTATTGTAAGAATAGGTTTACTAGGTTTGAGTTCTGCACTGTGTAAAAATGTGAAAGCTAGCTGAGCCAACAGTCATTGTACATTTCTTCTTCCTGACTTCAGACCCAGTGACAAGTTGCCTCAGGCTCCTACTGTCTGGTCAACAATGCACGATGAACTGTAGCTCGAACTGCAAGACTTTCTTCCTTAAGTTGCTTTTATCCGGCACCTTATCACAGCAACAGTAAGAGGCACTCATCAATTCTTCACTGCCCATCCAGCTTCAGAAGAAGTCCCTCCCTTCCCAATAGACTATTAATGGGCCCAATCATGTGTAGGTCTCCTGTGAGTTAGCACAGCTCCTGTGACTTCGAAAGGGCAACAGCCATATGAATCTGCAAAACACTGTTCTGCAAGAGACAGAAGTTATTACAGATAATGTAAAACATTCCCAATGATGAGAATGGGAAATAGGAAAAGGGTCCATTGCAGACGAGACACTTTCATGGACAGCAACAAGGGAGCAGATATAAGAAATCTCCCGGAGGGAAAGTGAGCAAAGGGACCACGGTGCCAGCCTACTTGATGATAGAGACTTTAAAATATTCGTAAAGGTTTTTGGGTGCAGATTGCTCTCTTAAGAGATGATTTTCTTATCTATGTGGATGACAAATCAATTCAGGTTAACTCTTAAGGGAAGGGAGGTCTTGAGGTGGGGTATAAAATGGAAAAGAGAGAAAATGTAGGAGGAGAAAAAAATCTCTTCATACCAGCATCTGCCTAAATTCGCTCACCACCTGAGCATTAAGCCAGCATACCTAACAAAATTCAGTGAATTCCAGAACTCTTTCTGGCCTTCATTGAGACAATGTCCCCTTTGTGTGGAGATGTTTTCAAATGAGAATATTGAAATAGCAAAAAGCCATACTTAAGACCTAAGCAAACATGATCTTACTCCTTCCCCAGGTACGAAACTTCAGTTTTCTGAGAATGTCACAAGACTATAAATTTTTGTCTTAAATTCCTCCTGCAAACTTCATATGACCTGAGGCTTAACCTAACCAGAGCCATACAAGCTAAGCTGTGACTCTTAGCTTTTCTCTTGCAGCTGCTTTGAGCAGTAGGGTAGAACATGCACTGCATAACTACCAATAATATGTGTTGTTTGTTTGCTTGTTTGCCAGAAAGTCTCTGCTAAATAAATGACAGCCCACAATCTTTTGGGGAGTTAAAACTGCCGTGTATTCTATTCATGGCCAGATGTATGACAGATCTCGCTCTTTTGACTGAAACTCATGTAAGAGAATACATTTAGAAGAATTTTAAAAGCTGGGGTTAGTGATATACATCTTTAATTACAGTATTTGAGAGTAAGAGGCAGGCAGGACTCTATGAGGTCAAGACCAGCCTGATCTATATAGTGAGTTTCAAGTCAGGCAAGGCTACACAGTGAGGCCCCATATCAAACAAACAACAAAGAATTTTAGAAATAGAAACATAATTTAAACTCTTAAAAAATAGTCAAACAATGGGCGAAGGAGATAGCTTAGTTTAAAAAGTGCTTACTGTGTGTACTGGCTGGTTCTGTGTGTCAACTTGACACAAGCTGGAGTTATCACAGAGAAAGGAGTTGAGGAAATACCTCCATGAGATCCAGCTGTAAGGCATTTTCTCACTTAGTGATCAAGGGTGGGAGGGTCTATTGTGGGTGGTGCCATCTCTGAGCTGGTAGCCTTGGGTTCTATAAGAAAGCAAGCTGAGCAAGCCAGGGGAAGCAAGCCAGTAAGCAACATCCCTCCATGGCCTCTGCATCAGCTCCTGCTTCCTGCCCTGTGTGAGTTCCAGTCCTGACTTCCTTTGGTGATGTGGAAAGTGTAACCTGAATAAACCCTTTCCTCCCCAACTTGCTTCTTGGTCATGATGTTTGTGCAGGAATAGAAACCCTGACTGAGACACTGTGCAAGAATGAGGTCCTGAATTCCATCCCCGGATCCCATGGGGAGAAAGAAAACCCAGTTGTGATGCATGCTTGTAATCCCACTACTGGTATTAGCATTCTGTCTAAGCTTCACCCCCACAGTTACCTGGCAACAGCCAGGTATGCTCCACCCCACAGTTACCAGGCAATAACGAGGTATGCCTGTCACATAAAAAGGACTACTTGACCCCTCCTCACTCTTCTTGCTCCTCTCTTGCTCTCTTGCTCTTACCCTCTTCTCCCTTTGTTCCCACCTCCCCATTCCCTTCCCCTCTTCTCTCTACATGGTCATGGTCGGCCTCTTCTACTTCTCTCCTCCTCCTCCTCCTCCTCCTCCTCCTCCTCCTCCTCCTCCTCCTCCTCCTCCTCCTCCTCCTTCTTCTTCCTCTTCTTCTTCTTCTTCTTCTCCTTCTCCTCCTCCTCCTTCTTCCTCCTCCTCTTCTTCTTCTTCCTCCTCCTTCTTCCTCCTTCTTCCTTCTTCTTCCTTCTTCTCCTCTCTCTCCTCCTCTTCTCCTCTCCTCTCTCCTCTCTCTCTCTCTTCTTCCTCTCTCTCTTTCACTCTCTCTGCCCCTCTCTCTTTCTCTCTCTCTGCCCTTACTACCCTCCTAACTCCCCTTCCTAAGCCCTGAATAAACTCTATTCTATACTATACTGTTTGTGGCTCGTCCCTCAGGGGGAAGGGATGTCGCAGCATGGGCACACTAAGGCACCTCCTTTCTCATACCTCACCACACCTCCATAGAACATAATCCCCCCGTCTCTTTATCTTTTTATAAGCACATCATCTGGGCTCCTGCAAGTGCTGACCAATGAGAGACTTTGTCTCGAAAATATGGTTGAGGGTTCCTCAGTAAAAGACACCTGACATTGTGGTCTGGCCACGCCTGCACATATGTAGTTAGCCACATATACATGAACATCTGAACACACACAGACAACTACAAAAATATTGCTATGTCAGGCATATCAGAACAGTACAATAATGATAGCACTCAAAATCACCACAAATTTGGAACCATCTCGGGCTGCATACCAAGATCGTGGATGGTCAGGGCTACCACAGGTTACCACAGGGCTACCATAGCCAGGCTTTGTCCCCCAAAATAAAATCAACCAGTCAACAACAAACAAACAAGCCATAGTTTACCAGGAACAGTTAGGTTTTCTCTGGGGCCAACAAAGCCCTGCTACAAGTCTGAAGGCCTGAAATATTTCCTCTGCCTCACACTTAAAGTTGGTGTGTTACTAGGGACTTGGGAGGCAGAGTCCAGAGCTATTTATGGGTGAGGTGTCCAACCTTGACTTTATAGCTCAATAGCTACCTAACACACATATTCCAAGTATCTTAGTCAGGGTTTTTATTCCTGCACAAACATCAGGACCAGGAAGCAAGTTGGGGGGCAAAGGGTTTATTCAGCTCACACTTCCACATTGCTGTTCATCACTAAAGGAAGTCAGGACTGGAACTCAAGCAGGTCAGGAAGCAGGAGCTGATGCAGAGGCCATGGAGGGATGTTACTTACTGGTTTGCTTCCCCTGGCTTGCTCAGCTTGCTCTCTTATAGAACCCAAGACTACCAGCCCAGGGATGGCACCACCCACAATGGGCTGGGTCCTTCCCCCCTCACTAATTGAGAAAACACGTTACAGCTGGGTCTCATGGAGGCATTTCCACAACTGAGGCTCCTTTTCTATGACAACTCCAGCTTGTGTCAAGTTGACACACAAAACCAGCCAGTACATCAAGTAATAAAATTAGAAAAAAAATCATGTGAAATGAAAACTACCCAAATCTTCATAAATTCATATAAGGGATTCTTTTCTTTGTCATGATTTTAGCTAATGAGTTTTTAGCAATGAGCAAGAAAAGTGCAGATATTTAACAAATGATATGTCCATGACAACAAATAAAAAATAGATATTTTATTTTATTTTTAAAAAAAAGTTTTTAATTTGATGGCTCCAATGCTGGCATAAATTTAAAAGTATTTCCACTGTGACTACTAAACTTTCTGAATCAAGACCTGTGAGCCAGCTACCAATATTTTCCTTTCCGAGAACAAGAGGACTGATGTAACCAGGGAGCCAGTCTGCTAGCCAGCCAGTCTATCAGTGCGTGACAAACACAGGCAGATTGTTGGAAAGTTCGGCTCGCCATTTTAATCACTATCAAATGGGGAGCATTATCAAAACAGTGAAAAAACGTGTGTTGGCTACTGGATTTATTACCCAGCTGCTCCAGAAATTGCCTGGCTCCATGATGTTTGACTAGGCTAGCAGTAGCTGGATTTAAAGGCAAAGTGAAATATAACTCCTATTTCTAGCAAAGACTCTTAGCTATATGATCCTTTCAAAAAAAATTTAGCTACCTAAGATCACTTAGAAAAATAATTGTCAGTAATTAAATACGTCTTTCCAATGTCTACGAACCTTCCTACCAGCAAGGGATACCTTCAGTATCCTAAGTGCACTTTCAACCTTTGAAAATCTCTAGATATGAATAATGCATCCCTGGGCACTGCTGTTGTATTTGGTCCTGATGTCCAGATTGAGAGAGGCAGGAAGCAGAGCTCTGCTCTGTCTCCTACAGCAACCTGAGAGATCCCCGAATCTTTTAAGAGCTGCTTCAATTCAGTACAAACTGGGACCCATGGTTTTGATGCAGAATGAATTTCAGGGCATCCTAGTATGGAAAAAGGTGTTGGGGTTATTGAAATATATTTTCAATGTAGATTTTAGGCATGAGAGTTAAATACAAGGGCTGAGAGTGGGTGTGAGGATCTCCAAGAGTTCAACATTCCATTGTCTTTACAGAAGTCACGTATAAGGTATTGATGGATTTGATGCTGTTCTCTTTGACGGGTACTTTAGAAACCTAGATAGATGAAATACAGGATCATTCTTGGTGGACACTTGCTAGAATTATAATTTGTAAGTTCAAAGACTGGATCACAGGGATGTTAAAAAGTAGTAAAAGTTAACAGTCTTATTTCCCAGAGATTCCCAGAGTTTGTCTGGGAAAAGGACTGAGGTCATACCCAATACCATTTATGTTCAAATAGAGGCCATTGCTATTAGAAATAGAATAACTGTGTGAGAAGAAATGGTGTCTGCAACCTTCATAGCAAACAGTTTTTCAGAGGTCCAGAGTTGAACTCCTAGCAACCACATGGTGGCTCACAACCATCTTTAATGCAGATTGATGCCCTCTTCTGCTGTGTCTGAAGAGAACTACAATGTACTCATATACACTAAATAAATATTTAAAAAAGAATGTCATTTTTCTGCCTAGGTAGGGCCAGAAGTAAAATTCATATTTCATATTTGGACTTGAAGGAAGCAGTTCCCCCAGGTCCCTAATAGGCTCAGTAAGGCCCTAAAAACTCTATCTTTTTTTATGGTAAGTGGGAGTTTGGATCCAAAGCAGGTTATGAAAGAACTTGTCCATCCCCCATGGCCTCTGAACCTACTATTGCCTGTCTAACTTCCTAACACGATGGTGAAAGGCTCTGTTCCTCCCACTCATAAGACAGGAAGACAAGATGTATTGTCTTTTTCAACAAAGAGTTAAACAAGTCAAGAAAATCCCAATGTCTTAAAAAGACACTATTTGGCAAAAGGTCCTCTCAAGTCGGCAGTTTCTATATTCAAATATGTGCTGAGGTTTTATTTCTTCACAGTAACTATACCATTCTATAGTAGCTCATGGAGCACAAATGCCAGGTTCAGCTCTGACCATTTGAGAGAGGCGTAGGGCCCTTGCATTTGCTGTAAAACCCCAGCAGATTTCCTGTTAGGTCTCCTTGCTTGCCTAAATTTTCACAGCTTCACCTTTCTACAGAAGTAAAACTTCTTGCCTTGCAAAAATGCTTCTGAGTTGTGGTCATTTTCCTGAGACTTCAGACTCATTTCTCTATGCCCCTCATTGTGAGGGAAAAGTTGAAAACATTTAACTAGACCCTTCTGTGTGTAGAAAGAAGAGTTTATTTGGGAAACAAACTGCCTAGCTGTCGCAGAGTAGAGAGCAGCAGGCTTGCTGGTTTTATGGGGAAGATAGTGGTAGCAGGAGGAGGCACACGGGCCACAACAGCCTGGTAGTTAGAATGGAGACTTTAATCTGCTGTGGGTTATCTGGGTTATTCTGGAACTAGATGCTTATGCCTGAGGTAGCTGACCATGTGGGAAGTAGTGACTTTCTTGGTAAACAGAAACCCATCTTACAACATCCCAGAGGAATGCTGAGGTTAATTTCCTGTTTACCTAATAACAATCTTTCTATTTACCCTGTCAGAGTCCTGCCTGAGTTAGGCCCAGGCCATAATCTTAGGACATTGGCCACAGCGCTGGGATTTTGGGGACCTGCTTTAGACCTAACACACATTACCTTCCCTGTCTTTCTATCTTACCCCAATATCATCAAACTTAATTTTATCTTATTTTCCTATTTCATTAATCTATTTGGCCAGGATAAAACAATACTTCAGACCTGGTAGTCGTAATGGAGAGAAAGTTCTTCAATAGGTCATATCTCTTGAATAGCATTTAGTGGGGACTTTCTGACTATTTGAGAGCTACTGAGCCTTTCTCTATCTTGGTGAACTTACCTTGGAAAGTTAAGGGTGTTGATGGTCATGGTCACCAAAGCCACCCAGAGACAGTTTCCTACTCGTTGTCTCAGAGTCAAAAAGAATAAGGAACAAGAAGTTACTGGAGGGTTCATAACTTTGTCTAGGGAACATGCAAAAGAATTCAGCCCAGTGTTGATCTTTGAGACTTACATGTGGGAACTAAATGGAGACTGGGGTCTGCTGTAGGACTGTCTCTGTGTTTGTCTGGTATAGTAGTATTTGGTGTTGAACACGGGGCCTTGTGTAATTCATCAAAGGTTCTTCACTAAGCTGTCTCCATGTTGGGACTGGTTGCTTTTGAATGCATCGTGGCTGATCCAGTAAACAGTCTACACACTGTATGCAGGCTCCCTCAGTCTAACCTGCAACTGGAGTTACTCATCCAATCAGGAGAGTGGTCACATAGACTATGCGATTAGTACATAATACACTGTGGGCCCTGCCCTTCTCACCAAAACAGTGCTAACTAGTCTTCAGCACAATAGAAGGTGAAAGGGGAAACAGGTTACAAGAACTGACTGGCCCTTTTATAATGGTCTTAATCTCCCCAGCGAGGCAGAATCCTTATAACTCAAAAAACTTCTTAAAGACCTCACTTCTTAATACGATTCCAAGAGTAGAGAAGTTTCAGTGAGCGGAAAAGGACAAACATCCAAACCTTAAAGCTTAACAAGATAATTTATTCGTTATATTTATCACTGGATTTAAGTGTTCAGGTTGAGAAATTCTAAGGAGACCATGCTTCCATTTTCCTTTAAGTTGCAAAAGATATCCTGTATATTCGGCCCTCTTTACTCCCTGGACAGAGCTTTATAAGTCTTGCTTGAATGAAAATAAGTGCTTTTCAGAGGCGATGACTTTTCAGCGGACCTTAAAGAACATGTACCATCTGCCAAGAAAGGAATTGCTAGATAGAAAAATAGCAAGAGTCAAAGGCCTGGAGGAGCGAAGGCTTGGTTCAGTGCTGAGTATCTATTTTACAGCTAAAGATATGTTGACTGGAACGAATCTTAAAAGAAATAGCTTCCATGCTATTGGACTTGATTCTTTAGGGTCTGGAGAGCAGTAGATGCTTTTCAAAAAGTCAGTAGCATGTTTCCAAAAAAAAAAAAAAAAAAAAAAAAAATTAAAAAAATTGCTACTTATAAAGAGGAAGAGAAAAATAAAGACAGCAGAAAAGAACACTATGGTGGTTTGAATGTGAATGGCCCCCAAAGGCTCATCAATTTGAATATGGGGTCACCAGGGAGTGGCACTATTTGAAAGAATTAGGAGGTGTGATGTCTTTGAAGGAAATGTGTCACTGGGGGTGGGCTCTGACAGTTAAAAAGCTTCTCTCTTCCTGCTGCTGGCAGATCCAGATGTGGGACTCTCAGCTACTTCTCTAGCACCTTGTCTGTCTACAAGCCACCATGCCTCCCACCATGAGGAGAATGAACTAAACCTCAGAAACTGTAAACAAGCCCCAGTTAAATGTTTTCCTTATAACAGATGCCATTGTCATCATGTCTCTTCATAGCAATAAAACACTAAGATAGCCAATTAAACAGACATTCAAATTATAACAGTAATATGATTTTAGGTAAAAATATATCTGAATTTTTTTTCATGAAATTATTGAAAACCTCTCTTGCTAACCAGAAACCTATACCTTTTGTTAAACATGCATTATTTTGAATTCCCATTTGGCTTCTGTGTTTAAACTTAGAGTAATTATGAACATCAGTAGATTCTCCTCTCCTTCAACACTTTTATACATCTGCCTGTGCTATGTTTAAATTTCTATTATCTGAGGATACCAGTAGGCATCACCATGTGTTAATCTAGTGTCTATTGAAATTGATATAATTCTTGTCTTGGCATCAGCATTCTCACTGTAGACTTCTGGCATCATAGACTCTTAGTCACATTTACACAAAATGTAATTATATTATTCGAATTTTGCCAAAGTAAAGAATTTATTTACTGAGCACAATATAATCCACTTGATATGCCAGGGAAATTCTAGGCAACTAGACTCTGTCCAGGACCTGTTATAGAGTGAAACCCAGTCAGGCAGGACATCTGCTCCTGTCCGTCCTACAACTTCAGCAGACTTCTTTTTTCATCATCGACATCGGACCAAACAGCAACAGTCAGAACGACCTGAGGAAAGAGGCCAGAGAACGGAGCGGTGCATGTAAGGGACAGTTCCAGACAGTTAATTGGGATATAGGTCAAGTTGGATCAAATCGATGGCTGGCAACTAGCCGCAGATGTTGTCTGGAGTCAGGAAAGACACTGAAGACAGCATAGGCACTGGACCAGCTTCTGAGGCCTGGGACCTAAGCCAGAAGTCACCACAGTCCAGTCCCTTAGAGAGTTTCTCAGATATACAGATCTAGGAAGGACAGGGATGCTTCTCAATAAAGTGACATTTAAATAGCAACAAGGAGGAAACGGAGATGGACATCGTGGCCTGGCCATCTCTATTCTCGAGAGAGGAAATGATAGGTGTAATTAGGTAACCACTTGGTGAGAAGCAGATGGCATAAGCCAGCCGTGCAGAAGCACACTGAGGGAAATGCAGAGCCCAGCGGGGCTGGGAGCTCAGAGCTCTGGAGCAGGGAGACTCTCAGGATCCGAAGCCCAGCTTTTAACTCCGCTGGGCACAGAGAGGAAGATGCGTAATCTGAATTGTTTCGAAAGAAACACACTGCCATCGGAAGTAGGTTCCATGACTTTAGGAAAGACGTAGGTAAAATGCGGAGAGCCTTACAGGGATCCAGGAGTTGGTGAAGTCTTAGCGGGGACTGAAAGCAATGGAGGCTCCTAACACGATACCTGGTAGATAAAATTTGCTGAGGGAGATTGGCTGTGAGGAAGGAAGGAAGAATGACTCTGGAATTTTGCTAAGAATGACCGACAAGCTAAGGTACTTCACTTCAGATAGTGTGAAGGGGAACTTGAGAAGAGATCTGGGTGTAACGGTAAGTATGGGGTCAGGGATCTTCTCAAATGCCCGTCTCACATACAAATGCACTCACCAGGCTAAAAGCTAGACACAGACGACAGAAATTCAAAGGGAAAATGCAAAGTTGAGTTTTGAGATTTAGACTCTGTACGGTTTAAAGTACAAAATTACAGATGAGATTATATAAAGGAAGCGAATGTAGGCAGAGAAGAGGACTGTTGCCGGGGTGAGTTTCAGGAAATTTCGGAACAAAAGGTTGAGAAAATGAAGAGGAACCCGTGTGAGGCACAGGAAAACAAACACTGAATGAGATGGGAAAGAGATTTTTCAACATCCCTGTACAGAAATGAGATGAGAGAAGTTAGTTTATGCTAATTCTGATTATATCGATCAGGCTATTGGGGGACTAAAGAGATAGTTGTTGGAAAGGCACTCTGTCAGATGGTCTTGAAAAGAGTGTCTTCGTTGGGCTGAAAAAGGAATGCTTGGAGAGTAGTTTCAAGAGAAAATTGAAAATAGACAAAAATCTACAAGTTCTCCTGGAGTATTGCTTAGAATGGAGAAAAATACGGGAGATAGGTGAAAAGAGGGTAGGGGTTTGTTCAGGCAAGTAATATTATCAAGCACGGTTTGCATAATCCTGTGCTGTCTGGACAGTGGTACTGTGAGATGGGTGTGGTGCTGTGAAGGGCGTGGTGCTGTGAAGGGGCATGGCGCTGTGAGAAGGACAATGATGCTGTGAAAGGGTGTGGTGCTGTGAGAAGGGCGCTGTGAGAGGGGCGTGGTACTGTGGATGGGCGTGGTGCCATGAGAAAGGCAGTGGTGCTGTGAAGGTGAAGAGGTATGTGTTTCTGAAGGGGGGTTTTGATGCTGCAATAGGGATATGATGCTGTAAGAGAGGTGTGATGCTTTAGTAAGTGGAGGTGGGTATGCTCAGGAGTAGTCAGTCAGCAACCTTGGTGAGGGCCAGGCCCTGCCAATGTAACTAGTTACTCTGGAACGCTTCCCCTGAATCCTCCCTCATCCTTAGCAGCAGTATGTAACGCCCACGTTCAAACTCGAGTTTCTAAGAACCCACTGCTTTCTCCTTTCTGTGGATATTTGTTGTCTTTGTGACTGTTGTTAGAGACTTAGTAAATTTTTAACTGACATTGAGTATATCACAAAGCCTTCCATCCCCCTGCAAATATCACCACCATCACCGAAACATGGCAAAATGGGAGTATACGTTCCGAGCGCCTTGAGCAACAGCATATTTAAATTGCATTCTTTTTGTTTTATTGTCAGTTGGATTTGATCTTTCAAAGGTAGCGATGACTGACAGAATCTCTAGAAAGGCTAGTAAAAAACAAAAGAATGCCTGAAGAATGTCCAGAATTATGCTGCATGCTGAGGACACTCTGCCCCCTGACCCTAGTGTTAGGTCATACCTCAGGGCCACTGCCAATCCAAGCTATGCTCACTTCTTCATGTCCCTACTGTGCCAGAGGGAATTCTCAGCTAGCCAGCATCTGGGGCTATCATGTCTTTTTAGCAAAGCTGTGTCAGCAGTAAAAAAGAATAAAAAAGCAAGAAGCTGATATTTCAACTGT
Source organism: Rattus rattus (assembly GCF_011064425.1). Classification (NCBI taxonomy): domain Eukaryota; kingdom Metazoa; phylum Chordata; class Mammalia; order Rodentia; family Muridae; genus Rattus; species Rattus rattus. Next base: position 32,882,847 of record NC_046156.1, on the reverse strand, counting down.
CTGTATCTGGGTATTAGAGTTGGCCTAGTTTCTGATTCCTATCCTACAAAGGCTTTTTCTCAGTAACATTGACATTTACCCTAGGGGGAAAAACACACACACACAGTGTGTGTGTGTGTGTGTGTGTGTGTGTGTGTGTGTGTGTATTTATGGATAGGATATATATGTATGTGTGTGTGTTTATGTATAGGATATATATGTATGTATGTGTGTGTGTATGTTATTGGTGTCTACTTTTTGGTAAAATTTTGAATGTCCCTGTATGTTCCCAGTATTCTTTAGGAGAATATGTTATACACATGCAAACACATGGGACACCTGTTGGCTGTAATAAAGAACCCACAGACTTTAAACAGTAAAGGAGCTTTGTGTCCTTTGAGGAATGTAAGAATGTGTTTAATACTATAAAGTGAGATATACTCAGCCAGCTGCTGGAAAAAAAATAGAGTGTAACTTTTGCGAGAGATTGTTGGATATTGAGGTAGAGGATAACACATTTCATTTTTATCACAGAAACCCTACATAATAAATATTATGAGGATGACTAAATGCACTTAATCACTCACATAGTATGTGATGGAGATAAAATGAAAACCTTAGAATTCTATTTTTTTTTTTTCCTTTTGTAACAGGGTCTCATATTGGAGGCAGGCTGGCCTCCAATTCTCACTATGTAGCTAGAGAAGTTGATCTTAAATGCTATTTTTCTGATTCCACCTCTGACCTTCTGGAGCTATTCATATGTGCCACAACACCTAGATCAAAAGTTCCTTTGGGAATCCTATGGGTAGGACGACTGTTTGACTCTCTTTGGTGGCTTGAATGGGAATGTCCTGCCTAGGCTCATGTATTTGAATGTTTGTTTCTCAGTTGGTGGAACTTTTTAGGAAGGATTAGGAGGTGTGGCCTTTTTGAGGGAGTTGTGTTTCTTGGGATGGACTTTGAGATATCAAAAGCCCATGCCAGGCCTGGTCTCCTCCCCTCTCCTCCCCTCTCTTTCCTTCCCCTCCTCCCCCTTCCTTTCCTATCCCCTCCCTTCCATCCCCTCCTTTCTCTTTCTGCCTGCAAATCAAGGTGTTATCTCTTAGCTACTGCTACAGTGCCATGTCTGCCTGCCTGCAGAAATGCTTCCCACCATGATGGTCATGAACTAACCCTCTGAAACTTAAAATCTTAAGCAAGCCCCTAATTAAAATTAAGTGTGTGTGTGTGTGTGTGTGTGTGTGTGTGTGCGCTTGTGTGCATGTGACTGTGTGTGTGTATGTTCCGTTGGTCATGGTGTCTCTTCATATCAATAGAACAGTAACTAAGACACTCTCCACCCAACATCTTATTACTCCAGACAAGTCCCACCTGCATCTCGCTGTGTATTCATTCAATCCCATTTTAATATCATCAATAGCATGTGTTAGGTCTTGGTAAAAAACAACAAAAACAAAAACTCTGGTTTATAAAAATGAATTAAAAAGTAATAAGACAGCTACACATAACTACCACCAGTGATAATGATCTATAACTACTTAGGCTACATTTTAGACTCTGGCCCCTACCACATGTGAATCAAAGAACCCAACTCCTCTACATTCTCATCCCTCCTACATCTCACCAATTTGCCCTCAACACCTTAGAATGATGTGTTAGTCATAGAGCCTGACAGTTCTAGACACTTAATGTTTTGTACTGTCATTCTGATTCAAAGTTGATCCCATAAACACAACAGTTGCATTTTCTGTTTACATACTATCCAGTTTCATTCTTATCCAGTCAACCCAAATCCTGTCCTATTCCAACACACCTTGTATAATCAGGAACTTTCCCAGTGGGAGAGCTGGCTTTAGGAAGTGATTTAAGGCTCTCTTGAATAGATTGCACAACAACAATTCGAGATAGACAAAGAATGTATGAGATTGTTGTTGATAAGGTTAATAATAACCTGCGGATAGCCTCAAACTCTTCTTCCTGTTTTCTGTGCGAACTCACTCTGCTCAACGAAACGAATTCCACTGAGATGTGTCTGCTGTTCTGTTGCATGTTTGCCTCATCTGATTTCTCTACATTGCAATTATGGACTATTCAAACAGTTAAGCTAAGTACAGCTGAAGGTTGAGAGCCCAGCAGTTCGGGCAGATGAGGCAATGAGCAGTAAGTATGGTTCTTGCAGACATTCTTACTCGCATAGTTAAATACTAATTTGATCGGCCTGGCCTCTCCGAGAGCCACTTAATTTATAATCAACCTACCACTGCCCTGTTTTTCTGCAAACCCCAAGATGATTATGCAGCAACAAACGGAGTGAAGATTTACCAGTTTTCTGACTATCCGAATGCTGACCATCAAGCTATGTAATTCAAAACGTTGTGTTTGTGGGCTTTAGTCGTGTCCTTGAAATGTTTTTACTTAGCCGGACATTTCAATCAAGTTCATTAAATAAAAACATATATTTATTTATTCAATATAAAGCCTAAAAGCACTTTTATTTCCATAAACATGCTGCTGCTGCTGCTGTTATTTCTACGTGTAGCCCAGGGACAATCATCGTACTGTCAAACAACTGATGCCAGTCACTGAGAATTTTCATCACTATTTAGGATGCCTTTGTTTGTGAAGACTGAACATGATACTCCCGTCAACGTTCCAGGAGATAAAAAGTAGAATTCTTTGTTGTTTCTAAGATTTGAAGATATGAACAACGTTTTTCTTCTCCCAGAAAGTCAAAGAGCTCTCGACTCAGACTTTGTATAGGAAAGAACATGGTATGATCCCCTCTGCAGATGAGAAAGGATGGGTGAAATCAATGATCCTCTAGGGTTTTGCTTCAGGTGAATTCAGCACGGACCCTAGCCATTCCATGGCACCTTTCCCTAGGTAAGGAGAGTGTTGTGAAGTTAAAAGCACATGAAGTTAGTTTGCCTCATAAAAAAAAAAATGTGTTACAATTTTAAGGACATAAATGCAGATTAGAACTTCCAATTTTACTGCCGTTTCAAATTTTCTGTAAACTTCATGATACTTAAAGGGCATTTGCATATTTTTTTCCAATTGGGTAGAATTAGCATTTGATGGTCCTTTCATAAAAAAAAAATAGGTCCTTTGCCTATTCATAAGCAAGTTTATAGTTAAAGAGTATACTTTACATATTTTGTCTACAAACCAAAATACAATTTGGCCATATCTAAGACTTTTTTTCCTCTTTAATTAAAGAAAGACATCTTTGTTTTAATAGTTATTTTAATAAATAAGATGGGAATAACTTGTTGCTCTTACTGAGGACCGGGTTCAATTCCTAGCACTAACATGTTGCTTCACAGCCAACTATAACCCTAATTCCTGGGGGTCTGACATCCTGTTTTGGCCTTTGCATGCACTGCAGGCCAACAAACAGACATGTAAGCAGTAAAAATACACATATACATAAAATAAAAACAAATAAATAAAATATCAAATAAATAATGAATACAACAGAATTAATAGCTTACATTTTTTCCATGTGCTCTACAATTTCAATGACACCCGTGTCTTTTAGAATGAAGACATGAGTAGGATTCAAGATGGCAACTGTGTGACCAGCTTTACATACACGCAATAATGCTTACTCAACAGAAATTCTCAAAAGCTAGCAATAATGCTAATATAGCTGTTGTGGTCTTTGTTCAGTTACAGCTCAAAGACCAGTAACTGCCTAGTAGGTCCTGAGTTTGTGACCCAGTTTATAGACACAATGCACTCTATGACACAGATAAATCTAAACCACATTCTCGGGTTGAATGACTCAACATGTAATGGAAACATCAGATAAATGGAAACATCAGATAAATGCCAAGCTGAGTGTTGTTCATGCGCAGAGCTTTGAATTGTAGAGGGTATGACTATGGGCGTGTACAGCTCTCCAAAGGAGTCCTAGAACAAGGGAGTTCGGGGTTTAGCAATTCTGTGGGAGCTTTTCCAGTTACCAGAGTCATTGCAAAGGCCCTTGAAAGGAAGAAAAGGTTACTGAGTGGCAGTCATTCTCTAGCCATTAACACAGAGACTGAGATTTCTACACATCCCTTCTTCTGACATCTCAAGGTTGAGACCACCTCCTCCCCGCTACTCTAGTTCCAGCTGCATAAGAGATCAACTATACTGCATGAGAGTGTTCTGTGATTTCCAAAGCAAAACTCATTGTGCTTCAATACCAGCTCACAGGCAGCACCATCAGAAACCTAGTTTCTCAAGGAACTCAATTTCACAAATGTTTATCCCCATCCTTCTGTCCACTTCAGTCTTAGGGTTGCCATTGCCATGAAGAACCAGGGCAACTCTTGCAAAAAGAAAGCATTTAATTGGAGCTGTTTACGTTTCAGAAGTTAATCCATGATGCTCATGGCAGAGAACACAGCAGCACGCAAGCCGACAAGGTGCCGGAGAAGGAGTTGAGAGTCAGTCCATTATCATCCTGGTAGGAAGCATGGCAGTGTCCAGGCAGACATGGGCTGGAGAAAGAGCTGCTAGATCTATATTTTGATCTGCAGGCAGCAAGAAAGCGACCGTTCCACACTGGGTAGAGCTTGAGCACAGGAGACCTCAAAGCCCACCCCCACAGTGACACAGTTCTTCCAACAAAGCCACACCTGCTCCAATATGGCTACCCTCCTAATAGTGCCATTCACCATGGGCCACATATTCAAATACATGTCTCTATGGGAGCCACACCCATTCAAGCCACCAAACTACGTGACCTCACCTCCCACATGTATGACCATCAGCGCTGGCTTCCTGCTACTAAAAAATGCCCCTGTTTCCCAACCTCTTCACTGGGACTTTTGCTTTTAAAAGGCTCATCAAAGCATTTCTGGCTCTGGAGTCATTCAGAAGGACGATTAGAGCATTTTTCCCTCCCATACTCTAATGTCCATGTATGTCTGGAAATGGAAGCAGATGTGATCCCAGTTGCTATTTTCAAGCTATCATTACTCTTCGCTTCTCAAAATGTCCGCATCTTTTGAAACTCCTTATCACATTTCCCCATCTGTGTGCTTGGTTGAACCACATTCAGACCTTCAGGCCAATGTCCTTCATTTGGTTGGACCTCATGTGGATCTTCAGGTCAATACCTTTCCCTCCGTTGGATCACATGGAGATCTTCAGGTCAGTGTCCCTCACTCTCTTGTGCCTTTCGTGTCATCAGTCTATCAATTTGCAAATGCAACCAGGTGACCTAAGATGCCACTTTCCGAATCCCTTTGTCTCCACAGTATCTGTGGTCTTGTCCACACTCCTCTCCATGACCCACTCGTGTCACCTTATCCCATTTCTGAATTTTGATTTCAAACATTTCATTCTGTCATCTCCTTTTTCAGCCTACTTGTTCCAATGTGACATTTGGTTCACCAGCTCATTAGGCCTACCAACCCCATGTCTTCATGTATCACCTTACCCAGGTTACTCTATAATCCTACTGTATAACTGTTTTAGTACTGTTTATTTCTCCTTTGAATATTCCTACATATACAGTGTATTTTGAATGTACCCACCCTGAGTTTCCTCACTCGTTCTAATTCCCTTTCACCTTTCTCAATTATTATTTCATGGCAAAAATATAAGTCCTGGTAAAATCCAAGCCACTCTTAACTGGTCCCAGCATTTGAATGGTTAAACATTGCCGGAGACTATTTATACTTTTGGGATCATTTACATAATTATGCTTAACTTGTCAAAAACAATGGTTAAGTTTATACTTTCACCCATCATTTCTTCCCTTTGGAATTTTTCTCCTCTAGGATTATTACCTCTAATTCCAAGTTGTGGCTCTGAGTGTGTGCACACATGTATGATGGGTGTACAGGCACACTTGTACTATGGCATGCATGTAAGAGAGTCTGTTCTCACCTATCACCTTGTTAGAGTCAGGGACTCTTAGTCATTTTTTGCTGCACATGCCAGATCCAGAGATTACCCTGTCTCTACCTCCGTCTCCCCATGGAATAGATACTCACACTCACCCTTCTGGCTTATATACACAGGTACTGGGAATTCAAAATCAGGTCCTTAAACTTACATGGCGTGCTGGGTAGCCTTTACTGTCAACATGACACAACCTACAGTCACCTGGGAAGAGTGAACCTCAACTGAGGAAATTTCTAGATCAGGTTAGCCTGTGAGCATGTTCATGGGACATGATCTTAATTGCTGATCAATGTATGAGGGCCCAGCCCATCATGGATGGTGCCATTCCTAGGTGGGAAGTCTTGAGCTCTGGGCTATATAAGAAAGCCATCTGAGCACAATCCAGTGAGCGAGCCAGCATGCAGAGTTCCTCTATGGTTTCTTCATAGCTTCTTTCCTTGAGTATCTGCCCCTGAATTCCCTTAATAACGGATTGTGACCTGGAAGTGTCCAATGAAATAAACCCTTTCCTATTCAAGTTGTTTGGGCTGTGCTATTTGCCATAGCAACAGAATGAAACCAGAACATAGGGCAACACACCTGACCCACTGACCCATCTCCCCATTCCTATGTATGCACTGGACGCTGACAGCAAACATTTACATATAGTTAATATGTCATGCATCTTCCCTATTGCGTTTTGCTTTTTTTTTTTTTCCTTTACCACCTTTAACCTTTAATAGCACATTACCCACCTGGGTCAGCCTTTACATGTTTTATTATCTAACAAGGCAATCTGCTAATTATTTTATTGTTCCCTGGTTCCCCATTCAAAATTTGAGAACTGACATTGCCTGTTAGTTTCATGGTTAGGGTTAAGCACTCTTTCAAGACTTTAGACCACATACAAAGTTCTGACGCCCAACAATTAGATGCCATCAAGTGGAATCTAATTAGATGTTAAGTACCCTGATCTCAGTTGTGCCAGAAGCTACAGATAGTGAGATCTCCTCTGGGACTTTTTCTCTTTCCGTATTTGTAATGCCAGTAGATTCCAAATTTCAATTCCTTTGAAGAATTTTCAAAAAGTTTCTGTTACATTACACGTTGCATAGTTGTCCTTGTAAATCCCTGGGATGTATTAAGCATCTTCCAAATGTCACATCTGTAGTAATTATTATGTAGCACATTCTCGGCCCCTGGCTTCACATTACCAAGTGCTTGCCCATCCATCCAAGGTAAGGATACTGAGTTTGTTGTTACTGACTCCTTCTTTTCCTTTGCTACAGTTTCTCTCCCAATCACTTCCAGTCGCCTACTCTAGCACCTCGTATGCACAAGTACTCTAAAGTTCTCCATTTGTTATCCCCAAGTGTCACTTCAATTGCATTATCTTCCACTGTGACTGTCTAAGAAAGTCATCAAACGGTAATTGGGACCAACCTACCCTGATTTCTCTTTTCAAAATTCACCAGAGGGCGGTGAGAACCCCTGCAATATTAAAAGGAATCAGACATTTCGCTAGCCCTGCAGTGGTGGACGCCGCTGGAAATTCTTCAAGGCTGAATTCTCGTCAAAGACAGTAAAATATTACTCACAAAAAATATTTCTACCCAAAGGTAAGTGGACATTTTCCATCCCCTTGTATAGATTATATCACAGTTGATGGCGAACTCTTCATTGTACAAAACCATGCTGAGTAGCAATTCCAGTTAATTCTTAAAATTGATGAGAATCACAAACCCCTGATGAGTATTAGTCCTTCCTGTCTTGAAACTGTGTCAAAAAGTTTAGAAAAATTACACTTATATTTTATTGTCGTGTATCATATAGTCCTGAAGAACACCCTATGCAAGTTACTCAGAAGAGGTAAATAAAAACCCTTGAGCTCCCATTTCTAACAGTGCTGTTTTTTTCAATTAATTTGCTTGTTTACTTTACATCTAGAGGTATTAGTGTTTTGATTTAGAACACTGAAGTTATCAGCTAGGTTAGGTTTGGAATTTACCAAGAAACAAGCCTTCAGGCAGCTTGGGATGGAACTTTCTGGACTAGGTTAATTGAAGTGGGAAAACCCATCATTAGTTTGGGCAGTACCATTCCGTGCCTTCCCAGCTCTGTGTGTGTGTGTGTGTGTGTGTGTGTGTGTGTGTGTGTGTGTGTGTGTGTGTGTCCCAAGGAAAGGCTTTTCCTCCTTGCTGCTTGCCTTCAGTCTCACTGGTGAGTACTATTAACGATTGTTGGTGCTGTCCTAGCTGCTGCCACTCTTCAGTGAAATCAGGACCCACCTTCTTTAGCCTTGCAATATGGACTGAGCCTCAGTGGCTCGGTAGGTCCAGGTTCTTGGGTAAACAATGACTGCTGAGGCAGTTATAGCCTGGGCCCCCTCCCAATCCCTCCTGGGTGAAGACAGCCAGTGTTTAGTTACCTAGTAAGCCAAGCTAATGAATCTCCTTTTAATGCATAATCCTATCTGCTCAGTTCTGTTCCTCTAGAGAACCCTGATTGACACCATCATAATATGACCTGCTAGGAGTTAGAGAAACAACTGAATTTTGTTATTGTTGTTGCTGTTTTCTTTTTCCAAAACAGAGTTGCTCTGTGAGGCCCTGCCTACCCTGGAACTCAGTCTGTAGACCAAGCTGGCCTCAAACTCACAGAGATCTGCCTGCCTCTGACTCTTGAGTTCTGAGATCAAAAGTATGTGCCACCACTGCCAAGTTGAAGAGAATTAAATTTAAGTTATATATTCTGACTAATATACTCCACGAAACAATAAAGTACTTTTTGATTGTACAAAAATAATTGTGGTGGCTTTAGTTTTGAGTAATAAAGGAAAATAAGATTTATCTAAGGTAATTCTAAGATTCTACCCTTACTGGAAGTACGTGATTAATTCTGAGTCCACATGTATTTTTTGTATTACTAAATAACAATTTTTAAGTTGCACACCACTTTACAAGACACATATGCTTCAGATTTTTTAAGTTAAACACCTTAGCAATTTTTAAAAAAATTAGAGGCCAATCTCTGTCTTTAGTTTTGATAACAGGCAAAGCCAGATTATTTTTAAATGAATATAAATAACTATAGTACTTCTATAGAGTTGATTTAAGAGCATTACAATATTTGCAATGAAACAGTACTAAAATAATACTGTGACTATATCCTGTGTCTTCTCTGAGAAGGAAGTCAGCTTGTGTATTTATATTTAAAAACAAAACATTCTTCCCTCACTGTTATTGAAAACACATGTAGTACCATTGAAAACAAAGTAAATGTCATTCTTCATGTTATTTAAAGAAATGCCATAGACCTTTTCTATTCATCCAAAATAATTCTATATCTTATTTTAAGGTAAGTCACCAATTAACGACTTTATGTGTCCATTTTTATTTTCTTGACTACATCTTCCAGCATAGTTGGAAGTTTACGGGCACTGTACCCATAGACTGTGCCCTTGTACCTAAGGACAGAGTAACTAGAGAAAAATAAACAAAAAACTTAGCATGTTTACTTCATATGTGCACAGCAGCCATCCAGAGAACGAGCGTCTAGAAACATGGCTTTTATTTCCATTTTATATCTTAACAAAAGAGCAATTATAGTTGTGTTTTTTAAACATTTTGTTTTTATATTTTATGTGTCTATGTACGCCACATATGAGGGTGCTGCCCTTAGGAGCCAGAAGAGGGCATTAGATACTCAGAGCTGCACCTATAGAGGAGGTTGTAAGCTGCCCAGCAGGGTGCTGGGAAGCTAACTCCTGCCCTGTGGCAGAGCTTAAGTGCTCTTAACCACTGAGTCAGCCATCTTTTCGTCCCCCAGAACATTTTTACAAACATAAGAAGGCAGACAAAGGAAAACAACTTTGAGACTATGAACAGCGACCTAGGCATAAGCCAAGGAACGGCAAGTGAAGCCACTCAGTGTAGGTCCCTTTGGAACCATCTCCTGATGTGAGGATCTAAGGCTTTTAGCTTTATAAATGCATGCCCTTTGGGGCAAATAAAGGAAGACCAGAGAGCATCCCCACATCTCTGTTCCTAAGCAAAATTCTTATTTCAGGGCTACGTATTTTGCTCACCTACAGTAATAGTATAAGATTCAACTTGTAAAAGGGGTAGGCTACCAAATAAAATACACAATACTAATTTCAGACAATTTATATACATATATGTGTGTGTATGTATGTGGTACATATATGTGTGTGTATGTATATATGTGTATATATTCATATATATGTATATATGTGTGTATGTATGTATATACAAATATATGTGTATGTGCGTATATATACATATATCTGTATATATGTGTGTATGTATGTGTGTATGTGTGTGTATCCATGCAATGTATCACAGGTACATTCTTGCATTAAATAATACTTATTAATAATATGAAATTCAATTTAAACTAGGAGTTCTGAATTTTTATTAGATAAATTTGATAATTTCATAAAGAATTTTTAAAACTATTTTGAAAAGAAATCTGAAACACTTTTTTTTTAACCAATCATACCACTATTAACTGAAAAAGAGATGGCTCTCAGAGTCCTTTGAAAATGCTTGTCTCACCTATAAAGGATTTTTCTGCACATAGAAAAAAACCAAACCTAGCCTGTCCTCCAGATCTAGATCATTTCCACAGCTTTTGGCATATTTCCCATTCTGGAATAAACAGCACAAATAATTTAGTGTTAGAAATTTTTCATGTTTGAGAACAGTCTGAAATATAAAAATGACGTAGAACTATTTTGAATAATACCCTTTTCTTCAAAATCTACACAATGTGTAGCCAAAACCACACAAACTCATACCCATTCCTTCTGAACCAGAGGTAAGACAGACGGAAGAGCACATCCAAGCAAACTTAAATTTGTTAAAGGTTGAGCCTTATTCACTTGTGGGTGAGGGCATGATTTAGACTCAAAACATACAAACCCTATGACAAATTTGATGGAGACTCTGGCCACATGCTTTCCTTGAGGCGCTCCTTCTAGGTCAGCTCAGCCTTGAGGGTTCCGATCTCTGCTAGGAGAAGCGGTGCCCCTCGGCTGGACACCTTTGTGTAGTGACTAAGCCACCTGTCTAACCTTAAGGGTTAGCCTGGCCATTTGCTGACATGCAGAATAGAAAGTCAAGCGTAGAAAGAAGTGCAAGTGTGAGACGAGCTGACAAATTCTTAGATCTTTGATGATCTCCTAGTTCTAAATTAGAAGCTTCTTTGGAACAAAAGTTATTGCTCCTGGAATTATGTAAACACCGGCTTCAAAGTAATGCCTTAGGATTCACTGGCGAAGCCTGGTAAGATTCCGTTATAACCTATACATCGAATTGACATTTGCATAAACCAAAGTGCCTTCTTTCTGCTTCTACACTGCTCTCTTCGAAATCTGGTTCAGGTTCTGAGTCTCTAAGGGTTTCAGCGACTGACAAATCTTTCCTGAATGCACAGAACAGAACACAGAGGATTACCTTCTACTGCGCACAGAATGGATCTAACTTCCATTCACTTCTTGTGTTATGAGAGAAGTGAATTGGCTTTCTCAAGACGGACAATGAGCTGTGTTATTTAGTAGAAAATGTTCTCTCCTTCTTGGAACACATTGTAAACATAGAATCAGAGAGGTGGTATGAAAGAATGGACGCTAAGCTTCCAAAACAACCAAGCCTAAGCAAAACAAGCAAAGCTGGAGGCTGAGGGATAGAGCAGCAGAGAAACAGACTGAGTTCATGTTAAAAGCCTTCCCTGGGCAATGGGGTGGGGTTTTGTGTTTTTAATTTCGGAAGTTTGTTTTGTTTTGTTGTATTTATTTTACCTCTGTGATTCTGGGGAAAGCTTTCATTTCCTTATCGGCAGCATCTAGGGTATTTGAAGAGCCATCTCTGTGTCTTTATTTACTTTTCTTCCAGCTGGAGGAACAGCAGGCCATCTCTTTTCTTTATCCCTGTGCACACGAGGCACACTCACTGGAGTACACAGTTCATTAGAGGTGCCTTTTGTAGTCACATGCCTGCCAGCATCCATTCCACATGACAACATCCAGAGATGCCACTGTTTGCAGTGTGTTAAGATGTTTTCCTTCCTTACAGTTACAATCACAATTTACAACAAAATAAACACTTGACTGGCCCAGAAATGTCCACTTTTGAATCTGAACTAATAGATTTAGACTAGATTAAAACATCAATATCCATATTCTTGTATTCACATTTAGTTACATTCTCTAGCAGCGAAAACCCCTAGGGAGTGAATTTCCTAGTCTCCTTAGCTGAGTTCCAGGAGCTGGCTTCTGAACGTTCAGGAATGGTAGATAGATAGTCAGCAAGAGGTGGAAGATGCAGTTCTGACCATGAGCAAGTCATGTGGGCAGTCTCCCAGGCAGAAGCAGAGAGGAGGGTGATGCAGAAAAAGTTCTCAGCAAAGGTTTCCGTCCTGCTCCTTCATGCAAGCATGGAATCCAGACTTTCAACGAGAACCCAGTACCAGCGGCCAATGTCACGTCCTCTGTGCAAAAGCAGGTTCAAACTTGCATAATGTGTTGTGTCCCAGTGAGTCTGTGTCTGAGCTTTAAGGTAGGCAACTCATCTTGGCATCTGGAGTAAGACAGATTTTTGGGAGGCTGGCTCTGTTTAAACATGTGTTGGGTGGGTGAAAATGAAGACATGGTTGCTCCAAGGTGTCATTGAGAACGTTTTAATGATAGATATGAGGGAGAGAGGCAGCCAGAGGACTCTGGAAGAGTCCAGACTGAAGTTGGCCAATAGATAAGTAGACCAAGTTATGGAGGTAGTAGGTGGATTGGGCAAGAAAACAAGAGAGAGAGGTTAGAGAGGGGACCAAAAGCCAAGAGTGAGCCAAGAGGGCAAAGAAGAACCAAGAAGTCAAGAGACCCCATGACCAAAAGGGCGGAGTTACACTGGAATCAGAAACTGGGGGGAAGGGAAGAGCTAGAGAGGTTTAAGGTAGGAGACAGGTTTAAGGTAAGAGAAATGCTGAACAGAGCCAGGACCATGTAACAGGTACTTGCTGTAGAGCCTGGTGTCCAGCTTTGACTTGGTGTGCTAACAGGTACTCCAGTTAGCCATTTGTCCTGGAGATTTTTGGGGACCTAACATCAGTAGGATGTATGGTAGCTGTGTAGATATTGTATCTTTAACTGGGAGAAGGGGCTGCATATATACTCTGGGTCTGTGGTCCCTATAGGGTTCTTTCCCAGTATCTGATTATTCTATCCCCATCTGGGTGACCTCAACGATCTCAGACTGAGTTTTTCTTATGCAATATTATAAAAGCAAATGATTTAATTTAATTAGTTAATAATTGTCTTACATGTGTTTCTTGCAGATACATATCAGAATGGGCTTTGAATTGAGAGATTTCATCAAATGCTGGTTTCTGACCTCCTAGTATGACTATATGAAATAAAAGAATACCACTAATTGGAGCCGGTTTGCCCAGCTGTACTATTGGTATAATAAGCTTTACTTTTCCAGGAAAAATAATATGTATGAGTAAACAAAAAAGGAAGAGATTAATGTGAACATTACTAGTAACATGTTTAACACATGTGAAACAAATAGCCAGAGTGGGACAGTTATACATGGCCTCGTTTGTTAATTTGACCTCATTTTCTCTGTGGAAGACAACTGGTGTGATTTGGAGAAGACTACAGTGCTGGGCATGAGGCTTGGAGGAGGGAGCTCAGTTACCAAGGTAAAAAGCAGTCACTGAGCAGTAAGGTTCTCACAGCACTCTTCTTTGCTGCTGGGATAAAATGGTTTAAGCAAAAGCAACCTAGAGAGTAAAGGGTTTATTTCAGCTTAGAGTTCCACATCATAGTCCACTACTTTATGTAATCAGGGCAGGAACTGAAACAGGACAGAAACCTGGAGGCAGGAACTGATGCAGAGACCATGGAGGGTACTGCTTACTGATTTGCTCTCCTTGACTTGCTCAACTCCCTTTCTTATACATCCTTGGACTTCCTACCCAAAAATGGCACTAGCCACAGTTGAATGGGTCTTTCCATATAAATTATTTATTCATGAAATGCACTACGTACTTATCCATATGGAAATCTTATGGAAGCATTTTTTTTCTGAGGTTCCCTCTTCCAAATGACTCTAGTTTGTGTCACGTGAACATAAAACAAGCCAGGACAGTACATGATAATAGTTTCCAAGCAGGAAGAAATACACTATAATGTGAAGATGAGTAAGTTTTTGGTACAGACTCTGTGTTACTTGCTGGAAAGGAGAAATATGAGAAAATGAGCATAATCTCTGTAAAAGCTCTACACATGAAATAGTGAGAAAGTCTTACCTGTACGTAAAAGAAAAGAAAAAGAACACATCAGAAAAATAAATAGTGAGAGAGTCGAAAAGTCAGGATGAGTGGACCTGCGGGTGCCTGGGAGCCGAGAGCCTCCTGATGACTTCCAGATGAGTTTTTGTCACCAGCAGAGCCCAGGCACCCATAACCAGGTAGCTGTTGGTACTCCAGGGATCCATGGTCAGGTCGGTGGGTGGTGATACTTCCTAGCTTATAGGGATGGGAAAGGGTCCACTATACAGAGTCAAGCTTTAAACATCGGGGCTAGATAATACGACCTTCACATTGTAAAAACAAACCTCTAAGTGACAGATTTGGGAGACTTTCCATGAAGTGGATATTTCCACATCCTGAGAAGTGGTACCCATTAATACAACCAGCCTTGCCGAATTAAAGATATTCAGAAGAGTCTTATGTCTCTCAGTCTGTTAGGTCAATGAAATAACAGAACCCCAAAGAAAGGGAAAATTTCCCAGGAATCTCATTCTGAGAAATGGAAAAGGTACCAGCCAGAGGGAGAACTTGAGACAAGTTCAGAGATTTCACATGGTTCTAGTAATTTGGGAGACCACCTTGCATCATGAGACAGACCATGATTGGTCAGTGGTAGGCAGGGCCACGTTTGAGTCCCTTATTATCTATTCATGGTGATGGTGGGGATGGGAGTGGTGGGGGCAGCAGAGTGTGGAGGTTGACCAGATCTCATCTCCCTTCTCAATGTAGCCATGGTATACAAATCTCCCTCTCCTGCTGGCTCTTATTAATTTGGTTATGTTAATAGCTCCTTTAGAACAGGTGATCTGATCAAAATTTGCTTCTTGACATATAGACTGTAGCTGCAAGGTCCTAATGCTCATTCCACCAAACAGGAAGTATCTTGGGACCCGTCTTAACCTCTTTATTTGTCTGTTCACTATTGTGGAGAAGTGTTGCCCCAAGTCCTGGAAGCCAGCATAACAAAGCATCAAACCATAGAAAGTATTATGAGAAACCTTCTTGGTCATAGGTGTCAGCTGAGGATTTGTGACTGGTTTCTGAAGTGCAGGCAGTCATATGGGGATGACCCTTTACCGGGGAAATCTGTGCTAACTCTGGTTAGTATCAAAACTGAACTGAGATGTATAAAAATAGTTCATCAGCAGTAACTAGTTGTGTAGACTTCCATATTCGAAAAGGATGAGGCTTGCGCTAGTTGTCTTGGTTTGGTTATTGGGCATGCCTGGTCATTAGAATGAGCCTCACAGTGGTAGGAAACTGAGAGTTGAATTGCCCAGTCATAAACAGAATAATAGTCAATACTGATGAAACCCACACAGATGAGATTCTGACCCCCCCCCCATCCACCCAAAGAACATCTCGATTCTAGCTTTGCTAACTGGATAGAAAAACCTCCATTAAGCCTCAAGATGTAGGACTTAAAGGAATAAAGTGGGCAGGGAACACAAAATGGATTTGCCTCTGTCACTGGGACAACTACCAAGGATTTAAGAATCTCTGACCTTTTCCCTGTTAGTACATAATCTAAATTTGAAGACTCTAATCTAAATCAGCCTGAGATGAAACCAAAAATGAGTCCGAGGGATGGAGATAGTAGAGTAAAATGTAAAAAAAAAAAAATAAAGAATAAAGACTATGAAGTCTGGACTGCAGAAATGAAAGATGTGCTCTGCAAATCTTCAGAGCAAGGTAGTGATTGCTACAGATGCGTTCTGTTTAGAAAACACATCACTAGTCCCTCTGGAAGAACATTGTTGACTAGATATTATTTGACACTGAGGGAGTAGGGTAGCTCATTAGTGAGGAAGGAAATGTAGCCGGAGTCTCCCGTGGAGACAAATTATTATACTTCAGGAGTATATGTGCTCACTTCAAATTGTTACCTCCTCAAAGCACTGCTCACCCTTAATAGCTAAGTATTGTCAGCATTGCCCATGAAAAGTGGGGTTTACTTGTGAGTATCAAGCTTTGGCATATGTTCTGAATTAGTTTTTGACAACTTGACGCAAGCTTGGTCATCTGGGAAGAGGGGAGCTTATTTGAGAAAATGCCTCTATCAGATTGGCGTGTCTTGTCTAAGATTGGCAGAATTGTCAAATCCTGCATGATATTTTTATTGATTAATGGTTAATGTCAAAGGACCCAGTCCTCTCTGGATGGTGTCACCTCTGCAGACAGTCCTAGGCTATGTAAAATAGCATGGGGAGAAAGTCATGAGAACAAGCACATGCCTTTATGAACTCCACTTCCATTCATCCCTTCAGGTTCCTGCCCCAAATTCCTGCCTTGTTGCAGCAAGAAAAACCAAACTACGACAGCATAAATATATGCATAGACTATGGAAGATAGTAAAGTGATTGAGAATACAGGATCTTGGAGCTGGAAAAATACTTCAGTTTGTAGTGTGTTTGTCCTACACTAAGGAGGACTTCTCCATTGCCCTGTAAAAATAATCTAGGGATGAGGGCAAGAACTCGTAGCTCCACCACTGGGAAGGTAGAGGTAGGTAGATCTCGAGTGCTTGTTCCAGCCAACCTGGCCTTGTTAGCTACTTCCAGGCCAATGAACACCACCTCAAAACCAAGGATGTTGTGCCTGAGAACATCGGAGGTTGTTCTCTGGCTACATAGACATACATGCCAATGCACACACACACCTCACCTCAATATATGCACACACACACCTCCCCTCAATATATATACACACATGAAGATGAACACATACAAATACACTAATACATACACACCAATACACATACACACAAAGACAAACACACAAATACACTAATATACACACACCCCAATGTATATACACACACCTCAGTTCAATATATATATACATATATATAAATAAATATATCCCAATATACATATACACATGAAGATGAACACATACAAATACACTAATACACACACACACACCAATGTATATACACACACCAATACTCATACTCACACACACATACACACACGCATGCATTGGACTCAATCTTCCAAGGTATGATCCCTTAAGTCAGTTACTTTCTTTGGGCGCATGTGTCTTTCGCTTCCCCTCTCTAGAAAATGAAGTATATTGAGAATGAATTCACAGTATTGCTTTCATTCTACAAGTAAAATGTATTTATTAAGCAGATATCAGAAAAGACTGGGGAAGCTTCATTATATTAATAACCATGATTCAAAATCTTAGAGAATTTAATAACTTTTATCTGTTTATACCTCTTTCAACCAGCCAAACAGAAACAAAGGGGTCAAAACTGTGTAAATCGTTCAGTAATGTTAAATTTTATTCAATGTATCTCACCATTTCTTTACGTAAATATTTTCGTGCAGAATGATGCATATTAGTATTTCATTTCTGTTATCAAGCATCTCAGAAGATCACCTTGAGGGAGGAAAGATTCATGTTGACTCATGTTTTCAGAGAATCCAGTCCATCCTGGTGAGCCGAGAAGGGTAGGGAAGGACGCTCATGTGGTAGAGGGCTTTCTGTTCGTTCTTTTATTCCATTTGGCTGATTCTGCCCACGTTCAGGGCAGATCTGTCCCCGCAGTTAATCCTCTCTGAAAGTGCCACCATAGACAGCCCATAGGTGTGTGTGCTTTATTAGTGTCCTAGGCAGGTTGAGAGTCTAGACTAGTCCTCACATAACTTCATGCGGCCACACTCAAATACTCCTATTACTTCACTGTACAGTTGTGTCTGTGTCTGTGAAAACAGAGCCAGGCATTTTCATTACTGAACTATTCAAAATGTGACTGGTTAACCTGCTGATATTGCACAGGATGTTTATCCCAATGGTAAAACCCCCCATCTGGATCATCTTAGTGTTTCAGAAAGGGCCTGAGGTTAGACTTGAACTCTGTCCTCAACCAGCTTAATGAAGCCTTTCAGGAAATGAACTGAACCGAACTAAGGATAAGTTTATGATGTAATGGCTTAAAAGTGAGGGACACAGAGATAAAGTTTGATAACTACATGGGATAAGCTATTCTTTTTGGGTGGCAGTGTTTTAGCAAAATGATATTTATTGATTTATAGTCTCGTGCTTCCTAGATTAAATGTAGAAAACAAAAATCCAAGTCACGCTTACATAGGTGGTCTATATAGTTTAGCTGATCTCTGTTAATACAATCTCAATTGTCAAGTCATTTTTTTTATTTCTCTGTTTCATATACATCTATATAATATACTTGAAGAAAGCACGTTTATCTTTATTATTTTTACATTTATCTTTATTTTTGCCAGTACCACCTGAATTCAAGCTATAATTCTCCCTCCCTTATTTTCAAGTCTATCACCACAGATCAGTAAATTTCCATTTTTTCAGAGTAGCCTGAATGATTATAGTTCAGAACCATCACATCCAACCATCTCAACTTGTCTCACTGTCCCACTGACTCATTCGGCTCTCTCTGTGCCTTAACCACTCTGGGCGTCCTTCCAGTCCTTGAATTTGTGAATTGACATGTTGCACCTCCTAGACGGATATTTTTATACCTCACCTAGTTAGTGCCTACTTATGGTCTAGATCTAATTTTGCTCATCCTCTCTCAGAGCAACCTCCTGTGCCCAGAAAATTCTATGTATACTTTAAATGTGTGGTTGCATGTGTGTGAGTGTGTATGTGTGAGCGCATGTGCGTGTGCGCCCCATGAGTGCAGGTTGCCATACAGGCTAGAAGGAGACATCAGAGCCCCTGGAGATAGAATTGCAGACAATGGTAAGCCGCCCAGCATGGGTACTTCCGAATTCTTTGGGAGAACTATAAGCTTCCTCTTTATTGTGTCATCTCTCCAGACCATACATTTTTATGGTTATTAGGTTCTTCCCTATATTACTTACATTTATTATTTTTAAAGTGATTTAATGCCATTTTCCCAACTTGAAGGTAAATCTTGTAAAACCACATTATCCACTTTTCTAGATAATATGTTCTTAACGGTGCTCAGCCCGATAACCCATGTCCACACCCACGAGCATTAGGAAACTACTGCAAAATTAATGACGCTCTTTTCACACGTACACTTCAGGGTACTTGATTGGTTTTCCACCCGTTGTGTTCCTTGGCAACCCACCCACCCACCCAGATTATTTGCCTTCATAGTCAAAAACACGTTTTCACACGTACGCTGCGAGCACACCTCTCTCCTTCAGTCAGACACTTGTGAGAAGAGATGTTGTTCGCTAATACCT
This sequence comes from Rattus rattus, assembly GCF_011064425.1. Lineage (NCBI taxonomy): Eukaryota > Metazoa > Chordata > Mammalia > Rodentia > Muridae > Rattus > Rattus rattus. The sequence goes on along the minus strand of NC_046156.1, from coordinate 32,863,453 downwards.
ATTAATTGAGCACCCTTGCTTTCTTGTAGATATAATGAAAGAAGGAGAGAAAAACCACTACATTTGAAGCTAACATACTTGGCCCTGTTCAGGGTTATTGTCATCGCTTCTAGACCCTCTAAGCATCGGCTACTACTCCTGCATGAAAATCATTACACGGGAATGGGGGAGGGGCACGGGCAGTGAGAAATGTAAAGTGATTTTTCATTTAACTTGAGCTGCGCGCAGGTTTGTTCTGACGGGGGTAACAACTCTCAAATAGCACGCCAAAGGAAACAGGCGTGGTATGAAGGAAATGTACCCAACACGTATCCTTGCAGGTATTAGCCGCAATTTTATCTCTACATTTCGAGTTAAAAACGATAACACACTTGTTCAGACTTTCGACCGTAAATCCTCCCTCCCTGCTATTTTAGATTTGGTAACCTCAAATCGCCCAGGACACTCAAGTTTCAATCCCTTCAAGAACGACTTTATGACTTTGGCACAGAGCAGGCTTCTGCATGAGCTGCACTCTGAAGTCTTTGCCCTGACTGGCAGCCACTTTTCCGTCCTCAATGGGCTTCTTATAAGACAACCCTTGGGTTTACCACCCCAGTGATTGAGAATCTGTCAGGAATAGCAAAACCATGAATGGGAATTTCCATGGGCCAGGTCTGGAAGTGCAGGATTACTTCTGTTCTTACACCTTTGCCAAAAATACATCCTCAAGTCAGGGATGCCTGCTATAAATATTCAAGCTATGTACGAAACTCCTAACCTATTTCTGGAGTGGGATGGAGCACATCTCGGTGAATAGGTTTAGCAACATGTGTTGTGCGATGAGGCAAACAGATTTTGAAATCTCTTTCTGGTTTTTGAAAGAATGAAAGTGTAATTATATAACCAATGTTGGGAAACCCCCAAACCCAAGAATAAGAAACTTCAGTACCTTGATGACATCTTGGAAAGTAATAAGTAGAAAGTGAACTGTAATAAGTTAGTTGGACTTCCCAACATGCAAATAAGATAGCCATGCCATAATTATATAGGTTTGCTGAGAACAGATTAATAAATAGATCTTGTTTAAGTTTCACTATGTTGCTGTAACAAATTCCGTGACCTAAACAGCTTAGAGGAGGGGTTTATTTGACATACTTTCTAGCCAGTAATCCACCACGAGGCGTAGGGCGGAAACTCAAGCAGGAACTTGAAGGCAGGCCTGCCCTCTACTCCAGGCAAAATTGCTTCTGACCAGCACAATTCCTTCACAACCAAGGAAGGGTGGCAGAAACCAGAGAAGGCCCCTAGATGACTTGAGTAGGCTCATACATAGTTAGTTCAAACAGCCCAGTACCACCTGCTCAGGGAATGGTACAGCCCATAATAAGATGGGTCTGCCAACATTAATTATCAATCAAGATAATCCCCTCACGGTCATGCCTACAGGTCAATCTGTCCCAGGCAACCCCTCACTTGAGAGTTCCTTCGAGGTGGTTTCAAGCTGACAGTTAAAACTAAAGAGCACAGAGAATCAGGCCCATTCTGTGCGTTAGAGTGACACACGAAACGAAATCTCAACTTTTAATTATTTTTTTAAAATTTACTTTTTTATTTTATGCATATAAACATTTTTGTTTGCCTGTGTGTCTCTGTATCCCACATGGGCCCGGTGTCCATGGTGACAAGAAGAAGCAGCTAGATCCTCTGAAAATGGAGCTTACAGTTGGTTGCGAGCCACCATGTGGGTAGAGAATCCTATCCTCTAGAAGGGCAGCTTAACTTAATTGCTCTTAACCATTGAGCCATCTGTCCAGCTCCCAGATTTTCACCTTTTCATAAAAGTAAACATTTTAAGTTATTTTAAAATTGATTTTTTAAATGTAAAGAACCACGCTCTGCAAACTTGTAAGACACTGTCACAAAACTGAACATCACTGAACGATGAAGCAGTTTTGGCACAAATGACGGTATGATTTCTTGGAAGGGTTTTTCTGGTAAGTCATAGTGATGGTCTACTACTTAACCTATCGGTAATATTGTGAAGCTTATTGTTGTAATCTGTGTGTGATGCGAATGACAAAAAACCCCACGTGTTGAAGGCTTGATCCTCTGACCTGTGGTACTACGAAGAGTAGGACCTGAACTGGCACGGTGGGACATCTGCAATCCTAAGACCCACAAGCAGACCTGAGGCCAGCCTGGTCTTTGCAGCAAAGTCTAGCCCAGCCTGAACTATACAGCATGACCCTCTCAAAAAAAAAAAAAAGTAAGTAAGGGAAACCTACTTTAGCTCTAGGCAGAGGGCTGCTGTGCACAGACCCAAAGCAAGAAGCCGACCAATCCGTGTACAGCCTTATTCATTATGAGAAAAGAAAGTAGATCCTTACTTCACATACTCCAGACACGAAACCTCTGTCGGATTTAAATACTAACCACAGTCAGTCCAATGTTAAAGGAAAACGTTTTTACGGCTTGAGGGATTTAGAACGACCTCTTAAACAACGTAAGACACAGAGCTAGATCACGTAAGACTTCTTGAAACATGAAAGATTTTACTTTCCACGTTAAGATCATCAAAGAAGTGAATAAACCACTTCAATATTTCAGAAGACACGACTCTCAGGAAATGGAAAAAGGTACAGGTATGAATGCAGCGTGAAGGCCGTTCCAACAAACTGGGCCGACAGAGAAACGGAGAGAAGTAGCTACATAATCTCGAAACCTTTAGGAATCAGGATGTGGTGGAGACACGAGGTGAGTATGAAAGTAAGCAGGGCCCAGACCTCTCAATGCCTGGGTGAATGTACTTAATAGATTATGTTCCTATAGGAGCCAACAATGGTACCTACACCGAGACAGGGCACATCAGGAATCGTCCTTATGTGATAAACTGTGGGAATGTGGGAGTGACCCTCAAATTTCACTGTAATGGCCTCCAGTGGGGGTGAAGTTCCAGAAAACAAATTTCAAGGAAAGCTTTGTATTTGCTCAAAGAAATTTTTAAAAAAGATAGAAAGAAAGAAAAAAGAAAGGAAGAAAGAAAGAAAGAAAGGAAGGAAGAAAGAAAGAAAGGAAGGAAGGAAGAAAGGAAGGAAGGAAAGAAGGAAGGAAAGAAGGAAGGAAAGAAGGAAGGAAGGAAGGAAGGAAGGAAGGAAGGAAGGAAGGAAGAAAAAAGAAATTTCTGAATGAATCCCAGGACAACTGAATGGAATAAAGGAATTGGTACACAGTAGAGAAGAGAAAGTCAATAAAGAGAAAACTGGTGGGAGCTGGAGGGACGGCTCAGCAGGAGAGGCCACTGGCTGTTCTTCCTAAAGATCCTGGTTTGGTTCCCAGCATACACATGACAGCTCACAACCATCGACGACTGCAGTTCTAGGAGATCTGACTCTTCTGGCCTTGATGGGCACAGCACATACGGATGGTGCATAGATAGCGTACACTCATGGGATACACACTTCAAGGGTGGGTTGAGGGAAGGGGAGGAAGAATCAAACTGAAAGGCTAGAAATGAACATATGAAGTCAGACAAAGACTCTGGGGAAGGCCGCGTAAGCAGGACGGGTCAGGGTGAGGACAGAGCATCCAAGCTTCAAGACTGGGTGGAAGAGTTGGAGCCGAAGAATGGTGAACACCTGAGGAAGAAGGAACAGTATTTTCAAAGTGTTTAAAGTGCTATCAGAAGTATTGAGAGCACAGCATGGAGCTCCCCGAGCCCACAGATTTTCAGAGAAAACAGGAATGCTAAGAATGCCCGATTGTCTTTCTAATGAGAGGTACAAAAACTGTTCTTCCACTCAGAAAGCTGGGAATGGAAAGTGGTTATCTGTTGGGCCAGACCACATCAAGCTCCTACAACCAGGACCAGAGGTGACTAGTAATCTAAATGACCCTTACAGCCAGGGGCTTCCCCAAATTCCACAACTGGAACCAGAGTTAGCCAATAGCCCAAATGACCTCTATACTATCCCTATGACCTAGACCAGGCCAGAGTGTTCCCTGGGCCTGTAGGCTAGTACAGGGAGTCTATCTCTAGAACCGGTATTCTTAGGAGAAATGCCATGTATCCCTTGTTCAACGTAACTACATTCTCATGTGCACTGGGGATTATATTATACCAGGAAACTTTGCCCCAAATTATATTGCGTTTAAACTACCTGAGATCAGACTTTCCAAAGTCTTGAAGCAGGCTGAGGAAGTCAATCTGAACAACGTCTGCAACCTTTCCTCTATGAGGTCTGCTTCCTTGCCGTAACTACCTGCAGGGCCCCTTTCAAAAAGCCCAAATCTAAGCATAAAAATAAGGGAAAGAATTCAGTTCTAAAGACATAGAGAAGATTTTCAGTGAAATCATAGTAGAAACTGTCCTAAGTTATGAGAAGAAATATCAATCAGGATACACCATGGGGAAAAGGACCTCCCTTGCCATATTATAATTAAACTGTTAAATGTACAGAACGGAGTTAGGAAAGAAAGGGGTGGGGCAGGGTACCCTTATGCATAAAGGCAGGTTCATCAGAATAGAAGCAGATTTCTCAAAAGAAACTAGAAGCCAAGAGATCTTGGGATGATGGTTTTCAAGTTTGAGAGACAACCGCCAACAGAGATTTTTGTTCCCAGTAAAGGTGTCTGTCATAACTGAAGGAAAGAAGAAAGGCTTCCATGATAAAGATAAGATTAGAGAATTCATGGCCACTCAGGCTGCTATACAGAGGATACTTGAGAGAACAGGTTTATACATCCAGATTGCAGTCCATCTTTGAGGGAAGTTAGGGCAGAAACTCAGACAGGAACCTGAAGGTAGGAACTGAAAGAGAGACCATGAAGAACACTGCGTACGTGGACTGCTCAGCTAGAGAATTTTTTATACAACCCATGGGTTGGTGCCCCAGAGTAGCACCACCCACAGTATTCCAAGCATCAGCCATCAATCAAGGAGATGGTCCACAGACATACCCATGAGCCAAGCTGATAGGCTCATTTCCTTGCTTGAGGTTTCCACTTCCCAGGTGATTCTACTTTGTGTCAAGTGGACAAAAAAACAACCAGTACAGTATCCAACTTCTGCTCAAATGGATTCATAGCTTTCCTCGAAATATGGAACCTATCCTTGGTACCATCATGGGGGCCAAGAACCTAAGACTGGACAGTCATAGACCCTTGGTAGAGAATCAACTGCTATTCCTCTGAAAAAGAGATGCAGCATTGTATCGACTTCCAATGACTTACTGTGATAACTATAGTGTATCTTTCAAACCTCACTAGAGGAACTTCCTTTTAAGAGTAGATAGGGATTAACACTGAAACTCAGAACTGTTCAGGGTACAGAGAATAAGTGACCATGGAGTGGTGAGCCATAAATAGGTGAGCCTATATTACCTATATCCTCCCAAGGGCCAAGTGTCACATGAGGGGGCAGAAAGACTAAGAGTGAGAGGCAGTGGGTGACTTTAAGGACAATGGTTGGTTTTTATTTCTTTTTTGGATACAACAGGACGGCTGTACATATGAATTCACAGCAATTGTAACAGTGTGAGGTAGACCTGTACAAACTCAGACCACACAAAATCCTACACAGAGGGGAGAGCGGGTCGTGAAGTCCCACTCCTAATTGAGGAAATATTGCTAATTGATAGCTTCTGTGAGAGGGGGAGTTTATTTTTTCCTAGTGGTACAGTCCATGCTCCAGTAGATGGCCACACACCTGAGACAGGCAACAACACTAACTGAACGTGATAGGTTGGGACCAGATATAGATCTCTCCTGAGAGACACATCCAGAGCATGTCCAATACAGAGGTCAGTGCTAGCCGCAAACCACCGAACTGAAAACAGGACACCCTCGGGGGGAATTAGAGGAAGGATTGAAAGAGTTGAAGGCGCTTGCAACCCCATAAGAACAACAATGCCAACCAACCAGAGCTTCGAGGGACTAAACTACTACCCAAAGACTATACATGGACTGACCCAGGGCTCCAACTGCATAGGTAGCAGAGAATAGCCTTGTTGGGGCACCAGTGCAAGGGGAAGCCCTTGGTCCTGCCAAGGTTGGACCCCCAGGGCAGGGGAATATGGGAGTGGCAGTAAGGGAGATATATGGGGGAATACTCATATGGGGGAGGGGGAGGGGCACAAGGAGGAGAGGGGATGGCAGCTTATGGACAGGAAACCAGGAAGGGGAATAACATTTGAAATGTAAGTAAAGAAATATATCTAATAAAAAATTTAAAAAAAACTTTAAATTTGTATCAAATAAATAAATTCTGTATATATGTAAGAGAAAGAAATAATGAGGACTCACAGTTATGGGGTGTGGAATCGGGGAGATGGATCTGGGAGGAGTTGGAAAGGTGACTGTAAATGTGATCAAAATACAAGGAGGAAAATTTTTAAAGAATAAAAACATTTAAAAAGAAGGAAAAAAAAAAAAAGGAAAAAGCTCAGGAAAATGGAAGGAACTTTCAATGGAAGGAACTCTAACAGTGTATTGAGGTGACCCAGGCTCAGAAAGACAGGCCCAGCCTGTTGTCACACCCTTGCTTGCCTGGCAAGGATCTGATTAGAGCTTCAGGGACTGAGGGGACACAGGAATGGTGTAGATCAAGGACCAAATTACAAATTACCTTGGTCTATCTTGGCCCTCCACAGCCGTTTATCACCTTCCTCTGTATGTGCCCTAAAATCTTTGTGAGGATTAGATGAATCTTTGGGAAAGTCCAGGCAGACCCTTAGTTTCTGTCAACTGAAAGGCCAAGAATGATATCAGATAGCATCTGAGGCCTGGAGCTGAGCTTTCCTGGCTCTTCTGTCATCCTCCCGGCTAACGTTTCCACCAATGCTTTTGGAAAGGGTCTTGATTTCTGATTTACCTCGTTCTGTTAAGATACAATCTCACTAAACTGTTAACTACATTGGAACCTGGAAGTTAGGATAACCAGTGTTCCCAGGCAACAATCACTCATATTTGGCTCCAGAGTAAACTCTTGTACCCTTTTGAGGTAAGTGCTGTGTTTCCTTGGAAGGTTTGTCTGAAGAAAAATCAGTGGATGACCACGTACATTAGATTCTTGTCTATTCTGAGTGAGAATACTAAAGTTTTGAAACTTTTAATTCCAAGTAGCAAGATTAAGAGAAGAGGAAGAAAGCGCTCAGTGCTTACATCCACTGCCCACCCCTACGCTCCTTGGCTGTAAATCTTTGCTTGCCCTCTTTTGAGCCAGAGTTGAGAAGATTAGGTTACAACTGTCCCCATCACCACAGTCCTGTTTGAATAGAACCCGTCTTACCATTTTAAACAAGTTTCATGAATAATTTTTAAGAACCCCCCTCCTTTCTTTATTACTCGTCCATTCCTCTTGGTTCACTGGAATAGTCAGGTAAGGACCCTTGACTAAAGGTTAAACCTTTAACACTAAATTCGAGCCATTCTGTTTATAAGTATGCCTTTTAAAAATTTAACTATTTCGTAGCTATTCCTAAACTGATGAAGTAGAATTAAAAAAAAATGTAATCAATCTGATTATTATCTGAAGGAAGTCCTAAATCAAAAAATAACTGTGGATATTTTTAAATAAAAGAAATAGTTTATTGAGAATACAATACAGATCAAACAACAGAGCAGTGTATATTAAAAACTATTTGTATAAAGGCATAAAATTTACGAGGTTATTGTCTACAAATACTAACTTGATAATGATACATCAAATGAGTTACTTTTTTATTATACTCAAAATTATTCTAACCATTTACAGTTACCGTTATTTTTAAACACCTGAGGTAAATACTGTAATTATGTAGACTTCACTGCATTGGTATTTAAAGAATACTTTTCTTCCTAGTTGTAAAAAGATTATTATGCTCATTTTTTAAAAATTTTATTTTTGTTTTAGCTTTTGGACTTAGAAAAGAATATTAAATTATTCCATTATAACAGAGAGCCATATATTTAAGCTATATATTAAAAAGGTTTAGTCAAGACCAAATTATTCCTTTCAACTTTTAGCTTGGTTATTAATACTTAAACACTACTTTTTTCTCCTTTTAACTTTTTAGTATCATCCTTTTTCTTTGTCAGTAGATTTATACCCGGTAACCTTTGCCTTTTATGGCCAGGATTTAAGACCTGAATGCATTTCAATTTTGTGATTAAAATTGTTCAAATTTAGTCAGGCATGCCCTTAGTCACAGGCTGGGGAGGCAGAGGCAGTAGATCTCTGAGTTCGAGGCCCACCCCGGTTTACATAGTGAGTTCCACACCGTTTAAGGATACAGACTGAGACCCTGTCCCAAACAGATAAAAACGTTCAAATTTAACGACATAAAAGGCAAGATTTGCTTTAAAAACAAAAATGAATCGAAGCTACATAAAAACCACAGAGAACTTCCAGGAGGTTCCAAGGGTCTTCCACAATGACAACTGAACAGCAGAGGTCTCTAGGTAGAAACCACATGACAACAAGCCAGACGTGCAGGCAGATCCCCTGTGCTGGGGAACATCAAAAATCCGCACTAGGAATCTAATGCGTGGGAAGAATGTCAAATGATGTATGTAAAATTGAAGGGAAAATTATAGTCAAACAGACCAGTAAATGACATTTTCCAGGGTAAAAACAATGCAGACATTGAATGATGACTAAATACAAGAAGTATTTTCTTGTGGTGTTGAGTGGGAGAGGGCTATTAGAATTGTGAGCAATATTTGCAAAACCTCTAACAAAAAAAGCATTTAATTTTATGACCATCTTGAGCACTTCAGTTCAAAGGCACTCATAGCACTCTTTAGAATTGGAAATAAAAAAACAAAACAAAACCGGGAACAGCCCTGACAGTGGGCAAGGTAAGAAATTAATAGCCGCCCAGAAAAAGCAACCTATAGAGCTCCCCTAACTGAAAGTGATCTATCATCTTCCCGCTGTGGAACTTTAAGTCCATGACGTGATCCTTCTAAGCATGAGCAAATAAGCAATAGAAGTGAAGGATTTTATGGTTTCCTGCTGTAGAACAAAAAGCAACAATCTGAAGAAAAAAATTTTAAAAAAACTTCATGATGTTTCTATTTTCCATAGTCCTCTAAATCTGCAATTGCCTCGTTTATTAAAGACTGGGAACTGGAAAGAAGGCCCCGAAATGATCTTAGCAGCCAGTTACAACTTACCTACCTTACATGCTAATTTTTTTCTCCATGCTCACTTTTAAGCAACTGTGTCACATATGTTTAATTGTAGGCCACACTCTTGAACTCTTAAATAGTTTTCCAGATAGCCCTTGAGGGAGTACATTCCTGTGCCCCTACCTGACCAGCTCTTTGAGACTGCAAGCAAAGAACTTGTAACCTCCCTCTCCCTTTCCTTCTCCCTCTGCAAAGCGAAACAGGCTAGACACGCTCACGTGACGCTAATGACGTCAGCCTCCTTCTGGGTCGCGTGACCCGCAGCCAAGCTTCCTAACGCCCCACCCCTTGCCACCAACAGTGGGACATCTCGCGAGAGCCCTTCTTACTATCAGAACTTGCTGAGGTTACAGGGGAGTTACTCTGGAGAGGAAGGAAGGTGTGGCAGAGTGGTGCACTTCTTGCTTTCATTATGTTAGGATTTATGGCCAAGCAAATGCTTTTAGGGATCGCCCTAGTTGGGAAAACGACGGGAGAGGAGGGCGAAGAGGTGAAAGTAAAAACTGAATCGAAACGTGGTGCCCTGACCATCCTTGCTCCTAGCTAAGGGACCGCCAGGCGCAGCAGAGGTGGCCAGGGCTGGCAGCCCCCGGTAGTCGCTGTGAGCCGGGGGACGTAGGGCCGGGGTCTGGGAGCAGTAAACACGAACCGCGCCCAGATGCAAGGGTTGCATCCCGCTCTCGGTTTCCCCGGCATCACGGCCATCACTGCCGGGGTAGAGACATCCCGGGTTGTCCCTCATCTTTCCGTCCCTTCGTGGGTCACTGCGACATCTCGGTCCCGTCCCCTTAAGCACGCTCCCCGCGGCTCTGCACATCTCCTCCCTCCGGTCTCCTTAGACGGCTGCGGGAGAGCAGCCCGGAGGGACGCGGCTGGAGTCGCTAGAGGGAGGTGTGGGGCCGGCGAGGAGGGGGCTTCGCTGGGCGGGGAGAGGCGGGAGGAGGCGCCGGGGAGGAGCCGCGGCTGCCAGATTCGCCTGAGCCGAGTGAGCGCACTCTGTCGCCCGCAGGTTCCCAGCCTTGCGGCCCCGTGGGGAGGGAGCGCAGGCCACCAGCGCCGCCTCCGCCCGCAGGAGCGACCCGCTGGGTGTTCACTCTTGGCCACTGCCGCCCGCCACCCCGGGCGCTACGTTGAGCTCTCCGTGCGGCCTCGGTGACCGCGGCAGCCCCTCCTGACACCTCCCCCCCGCCCCTTCGGGAGCGCTCGCCCGGCGGCCGCGGCGGGAGGAGGAGGAGGAAAGAACGCGGCTCGGGCTGGTCTGGCCGCCTCGCCCCGCGCGCCCCGCCCCTGCGCGCACTCCCTCGCGGGCGAGCTACTTTCGGACAAGGAAAGTGAGGGCGGCCCCGGGTGACAGCGCGGCGGTGCCAGTCCCGGGAAGCCGCGTCTGTTCGCGTGTCGCCCGTCGCACTGTCCAGACCCCGCCATGGCTTCGACCACCACCTGCACCCGGTTCACCGACGAGTATCAGCTCTTCGAGGAGCTCGGAAAGTAAGCGTCCCTGCCTGGCATCTCCTCCCCGCCACCCCTCGTCTCCCCCGTGGGGACAGGGAGCCCGCGGGCCGAGGCGGGGTGACGGACCATGGCTTGGTGCGGGTGGGGCACAGTGGGGAGAAACCTTTGCCCTAGTGTGGCGGGTGCCCCGAATCCCCAGCTCATCTCCTCGGGTCCTCCACCTCTCCACTGGAGACTTAGTGAATTTACGATCTCTGCAGTTGTAGCTGTCATCCTGAGAAGTGTGCGCGCACGCGAGTGTGAATGTGTGTGTGTGTGTTCGGGGAGGAAAGGAGATTGCATGTAAAATGCAACATTTATCACCTTTTCCGTAGATGTCTTTTGCTCAGCCCGCGGTGTATCTGCGGTCTGATCCAGGTTAGGATGAGCACTGGTTCTCAGAGATGGTGCCTTGTTTATCGATGCCGAAAGTTCAACTTGGCTTGGTGGAGAGTCTGGTTCGGCATCCAAGTAGTTGTTCCGTCCAGGAAAAGGCCACCCAACAGAACCCACGTCCCTGCCCTGAATCCGCTATCCTTCTTTGCACTAAGATGACTCGCTCACCATCATTCAAGGATTTACGTGTACCTCGTTTCTGAGAGGATTTATTTATCTAGGCAGAGAGAAAAGCCCTGGAGCCCGGGAGAGCGCTTCCCCAGGGTAGCCTAGCCTGTGTAAAAGGACCTCCTCCACTGAAGTGCCAGAACTACTTTGAGATGTTAAAAGGGACTGGGTACCTACTGAAGATCTGTACGGGGACAACCAGAGACCCAGGCGGGAGTGTTGGTTTACCAAGCATCAAACCCCAAACCAGTCCTTCTATCGCTAATTTCCACTGTCAGGGAAAGGATGCATTTGTGTGTGTGTGTGTGTGTGTGTGTGTGTGTGTGTGTGTGTGTGTTGTAGGTTTTTAGTACAGTTGCATACAAGGAAGTGTGAGCATTTTTTAAATCAAGTGAAAATGATATCTTTATAGATGATCAGCTGTTGAAACATGCAGACATGTCGGAAGAGCAGCTTAATTCAAATCTCTCCCCTCCCCCAGCCCAAACCAGGCAGAGAGAAATCACCTTAGCCCAGGACCTGTTAAAGCACACCAGTGAGCTCGACATTTATGTTTTAATGAAAACAATCGCCATATTTACTTCACTTGGAACCACGTTAATTATGTTTTCTACCGAAATAAACATGCAGCAGTTTTCTGTTTTGTTTTTTTTTTTTTCTTTTTTTTTTTTTTTTTTTTCTGTTCCCGGGCTCTGCTTTTTGCAGGGTTTGCCATGAGCATTTGGTGTTTTATGAGTGTGAATTATAAATTGTTTTCAAATTTCATGTGCAAACAAGAGTGGTTATAATTGGCATGTCCTTCTATTTTGTTGATTAATAATCTGTGTGTTTCCAGTCAAATAAAAATTACTTTTATTCCACAACATTAGAAAGGATCTGGTTCGGCAGGGAAGATTCGTTCATTTCCTAGATGATATTTTTTTATTATATTGATACTTGACAGATCACTAAAGACTCATCAAACTGCTCAGATTTGTGAGTTTGCAAGTGGATACTGGATCTGATTATACTGATGACTTGCTAATTACTGCTTTCCAGGGGGGCATTCTCAGTGGTGAGAAGATGCATGAAAATCCCTACTGGACAAGAGTATGCTGCCAAAATTATCAACACCAAAAAGCTTTCTGCTAGGGGTGGGTATTTTAAACCGCATTTATTTATATATGTTAATTTCGTATTTGCTGTTGTGAGTCGTTGGAGTCTTTCTTTAACTGTAGCATGGAATTATAATTGAATTTTAGACTTAGGCATCATATTACATGCTCATATTTGCCAAAGGCCTCATGGTCTGTTTACTTTGTGAGTTAAGTGAAAAATATAATTGTTATCAACGAGTTATCGAAATGCAGTAATATAAATAAATGTGTTGCAAAGCAAATAAATGTCATGAGGGGCCTTGCTGAGATCCTTTCAGAAGGATCTTAGGTTGGAAAAAAAAAAGACAAGTCTCCTAACTGTCATAATTGCCTTTCACTTTTGAGACAAAAAAATGGGTCATGGTTCAGATGAATGTATATTACAGGTGTAGTTACAGCTGAACGTAATACATCGAGGTATATTTAACTTCAGTGGCCTTGGGAAGTGGGGAGAGATGGTTGTTGTAATCTAGGAAGTTACCTTGGTTTTGCTATGTGTACGCTAGGCCTTTTCTTCTCCTGAATTCAACTTCCCACCAGATCATGCACTCTATTTTAAACCTTCAGCTTACAGCCACACAGATACTTCATCCTGAAGGCTGTTGACATAAGTTAGAAAAACAACACGGAGCAGTGTGCCCACATTATGATGACTGCGATTATGATTATTTTGTCTAAAATCAAACAAAATAACATATGCTGAAATTCTGGCATTGCACTGACTGAGGTGTCTACGGCATTTCCGAGGGAATTTATGGTTTGATGGAATTAAACTGGAATCAAAAGAAACAGAATACCATAGTGCAGACCCATCTCAGTGACCTGGTTTATTTTAAGTACGAGAGGAAATTCCATTAGACTTAGTTTTCCTCACCGAATGTATCTTTTAAGACATGCCACCTAAGGATGCTGGGGCACCATCGCCTTCCCTCTGGTAAATGGATTTTCAAACTCTACTTTTAAGATGGACTCTAGGTTTCAGCTTATTTCTTCAGTTGGATAGAGTTCCATTGTCATTTTCTTCATCTGATTTGCTGCCATTCTGAGAAAGAGCTATATATGTAAACTGACCAGGAACCCCACCATGTCGTGGCATGAAAATGAATGAGGAACGTGTTATGCTAATTACATCTCCCTTTCGAGCTTCCACACCATCGGAAGGTTTTTGTTTTTTTTAAGAAACACAAGGGGAGGCAGAAGCATAAATGCCAGTTTAAGGGAAAGACTGAAAACATCGAGTCAGGTTTTCCCCAGTGATTGTTATTTCTTCCAGTGTGATAGATTGGCAATGGTGGGCTGGCAGTTTTTTGGGAAGAGAGCAGGGGTATTACCATGCCTCTTTCAAGTCCTTTAATGGCTTAAGTTTCTTCTCAGAGCAAATGAATTGGATACTTCACTCTTTCTTAAGGAGAGTCATCACTTTGTATCCATTTCGTCTCCTGCTCTTTTTATCAGACTGGGGGCGTAGCTGTCTCTGCTCATTCTTTTCTCCTCCATGAGAGATGACTACTCCGGCCTGATGGCTTCCAGCACTTTCTACTTCCTGAGCCTCTACAAATCACCTTCCTGTCTCACAAGACATTCTGGTTATCTTCCTTTGCCATTTTTGGTTATTTATTTATTATTATTTGTAGGTGTGGTGTGTCTGTGTCTGTGTCTGTGTGTGTGTGGGAGTGTTCAGGTGCTCTTGGAGGCCAGAGATTTCCCTATAGTGGTAAGCCCTCAGGTGTGGGTAGTGGGAACTGAGCTCTTCTATCCTGCAAGAGCAAGGCTATCCCTGATTTGTTGAGCTATTTCTCCAGCTTCTTTCTCTGTTCTATATCTACACTCCCATCCCCCCAATATAGAATATTTCTGTCCTAGAGTGATAAGCTTTGGCTTTTAGTCCTGATTCCTGTACCTGCTAGCTAGGTGATCTTAAGCAGTGTACTCATTTTAATCTGAGCCTCAATATTTTCATCTGTAAAATGGGTTGAGGTAGAATCCTTCCTTGTAGGGGTTTGATGAATCTGTTTGGCTTAATGTAGAGTGCAGAGAAGTGCCTACTACAGAGTGTATTCATAGTGAATATCAGCTTCCATATTATATGATGGGAATGTGGTGATAATCAAATTGCACATTACTTGATGTAAAAGGTCTTACTTAATATGAAAGCATGTGCAAATTGTAGACTAGAGACAGTTCAGATGTGACCCAATTCAAATAGTGGTTCAGACACTAGGTGTATACAATCGATCCAATCTTATACTTTCCTAAGATCTCAGATTCTTCGTCAATCAAATGGTAAGACTTATGTCGTGAGTCTCATGGGGTGTCTTGCCAGTTTTACTTGTTGAAAATGTACTTACTACAACTATATGCAAAGAGTATGGTATTTCCTACAAAATGCTCAGCACCATTAGTTTATATCAACACACAGTTAGAGATGGTTATTATAGAATAGCTTTATTTTGTAGTGTATACATTTGTTTCAGTTGTACCCATATTGAATTACAAATTATCTGAAGGAAAGTCTGTGCTTTCAGCTTTGACCTAACACAGGTAGACAGCACTGAGAACACTGAGGGGCTTCCAGACAGAGCGCCTGGGTAAAATGTGGTCACTTGTAAAGTAGTTACGTGTTTTGTTTCTTGCTGAGAACAAGCACATGCTGAAATTTATGAAGTATATTTAGAGACTGTATTTTAAAATATAAATTTTGGAAGCTGGAGAGATGGGGTAGCGGTTAAGAACACTTGCTGATCTTGCAGAAGACCCAGGGTTTGGTTCCCAGCGCTCACATGGCTAAGAACTGTCTGCAACTCCAATTTCAGAAGATCTGAGGCCCTCTTCTGACCTTGATGAGTAACGCATGCATGTGGTAAAACTTACATGCAAGAAAATCATATACACACATGAAATAAAAATGAGTAAATATGAAAAAATATATAATTTAAGTTTGCTTGTAATAACATTTCTTTTACAATAATCTAGTCTGAAGTGTTTTGGTTTTTTTTTGCAGGAACATTTTAATTTTTGTATTTCTTTTAAATTTTATTTTATTTTTTAATTATTCACTTTACATTCCACTCACTGGCTCCCTCCTGGTAACCTCTCCCACAATCCTTACCCCATTTCCCCTCCCCTTCTCCTCTAATCAGATGGGAGCCCCTCTGGGTATCCCTCCAACCCTGGTACTTGAAGTCTCTGGGAAGACAGGTGCTTCCTTTCCTACTGAGCCCAGACAAGGCAGCCCAGCTAGAAGAACATATCCCATGTACAGGCAACAGCTTTTGAGATAGCTCTCCTATAGGAACATTTTATAATGAGAAACATTCAAAGATAAATATAGAGTCCAGTGCAATATAGTATGTTTAATACCCCCCCCCCACCCCCAGTAATTTTTTGGAGCTCCGACGACACTTTTAGGGAGTGGAAAATTTCTGTGCAAACTTTTGTCTATATTATTTGACATGACACCTTTGTAAATGCAATCCTTAAGGCTATGCATTTCAAAGACAAGGAAATTTCTACTGCTCAATTTTTTTTTTTTTTTAAATCCTCTTTGTGCTGGGAATTTAACCTGGGACCTCATACATGCTAAACACACTACCTCAAACACACTACCCTTTCACTGTCTTATCTGCCCTCAGCTAATGTTCTCTAGTTGTAACAGACAAAAAGATAAAGTGCATTTGTTAGTGAACCCTGGGCCAGGATGGGAACTGGCAAACATTTGGCTGGATTCCTGCAAAGATTTGCATCTCTCTGCTGTCACTCAGGGTGTTCACTGCGCCTAGACTGTAACAGGCTCTCCACAGAGCAGACAGCTTTGGCTGCATTCGCTGTGGCTGGTAGGCACACACACCGTATCTGGGAGACTCAGAGTCTGTTAAAGAATTTCGCTGCCTTCATCTGCATATGCATGCAGAACATTCTCTATTAGTGTTGTTAAGCCTGTAAGTTAGTAGTTGCTAATTTTTTTTTTTTTGCAAACCATCCTAAGGGTGGCCAACGTTTGATATCGTGTATCTAATTATGAGTTCTGGAAAGCTGTTTTAATTAGACATGCTTAGAAAGGAGTGAGGAGGGGCGATGGAGTGTGTCTCGTGTGTTCTTCGTAGGTATTAGTCCGTCATTTCGATCCAGAAGATTAGGTTAGGCAGTATCCATCAAATGCTAACTTGTTCCAGCATCGGTCTATGTTTTATGTTTTGTTTATCATCTAGGCCTGGTTAGAGCAGTTAGCTCTCACTAGGTGATGTGAAGACAGCAGTAAGCTGGTGGCCCTCAGAAACAGCTCCTGTGGTAGATGGTGCATTCTAAAACTTCTCAGTAGGGGCGATGACTTCTTTATGCTGTGTGTTTTCATCCTCAGAAAGCCTTTATTACTACTCTACCTGGCATGCCTAAGTTACTGTTTTTGTAGAAGAAAAATTAATTATAAGCTTGAAATAAGCATGCGATAGGAGTTTATTTTTACATTTACTTCATTGATGAATTTAGCAAGCTATATTCCTGTAACACAGTAAATCATTTTAATTTTTTTATGCCAATTTTGTTTATTCCTAATTTCATAATGTTTAGTAGAGGACAAGGTAGAAGCTTAGAAGGCTACCTGACCGTGTATATAAATTCACTGTTGTGCATATACTCCAAGTAATATTTTTTTTTTGTTTTGCTTTAAGAAAGAGGTCAAAGCTGAGGCTTGCTGCTTTTGTTTTTGAGATCAAGCACTTAAGGAAGTGATCTGAGCCTCCCAACTTTATGCCTACTTTCTTGACTCTGAAGTAAAATTGAGACTAGATTGAGTGAATGAAGTTCCAAGTCTACCTTGCTGATTGGACTGTTTGCAACCAATTGAACAACAGTGACACCAAAATGGCAAAACAAAACAAAACAAAAGAAAACAAAACATTTAAAGGAAAAAAATTGAAAGTCGCTTTTATCCTGTATTAGGATGTGCTATTCAAATTACTTTGTATCTCATTTCTGTGTTTAGTTATTCTTACTTTGTTTTAGAAGGTTTTTTTTTTATGTAGTTCCCCCCCCCCCGGGTGTGAGTGTATAGCACATGAAATCTGATGCAAGAGGCCCTCACATAGGCTTGAGTTGGAGATGGTTGTTAGCCAGCATGTGGGTGCTGGGAACTGAACCAGGTCCTCTGCGTGAACAACCAGTGCTCCTCACTGGTGAGTTCTCTCTCTCCAGACACATTTCTCTTTCCATTGAAAAGGATGTTTTCGTACGATATGTTCTGATCACAATTTCTGTTTTTAACTCCTACCATATCCTCCCTACCTCCTCATCCATCCAATTCGTACCTTTCCCTTCTCTCAGAAAACAGACAGATAATCAAGAACCCTAAACAAACCACAATAAGATAAGCTTGAAAGAGAAAGATTAGTTTTCTCTGGTGGCGTTTCACGGGGTATATAAAGGTAGGCCCCAGGCCCAAGGGAGAGGTGGCCCACACAGAGCAAACTCAAGGGTGTTTGCATAGACTGTTCTCCTCAGATTACTTTTCTTTCTAGTTTTTGTTTGTATATTATGGCTTCTGATTTGTTGTTTTTACAAGTTTTTGTTTGAGGTGTGTGTGTGTGTGTGTGTGTGTGTGTGTGTGTGTGTGTGTGCGTGCGTGTGCACGCTGCTGTCAATTGCACGTAGCTTCTTGGTTAGGGGTGGGAACGCATGTCCCCATCCCCCTTTCAGTGCTGAGACCCCATCTGGCTTGAACCAGTGCCGGCCCTGTGCCTGCTGCCAGTCTCTGAGTAACGTGCATATGCGTTACTCCTACGGTGTCTGGAGAATAGTTATAGTCATCTGTGTGTTCTTATGCAGGCCTTAACAGTGGACGTTTGTTTTCCTCATCAAATGAGTTAGATTATTGCTGATAGTCAAACTACTTTAAAAAATGAAAATATTTTAATCTGCATCCAGGAGATAATCAGAAAGTTTTCTGCTTTCTAACAATAAGACAGATTGTTAATAAATGGTGTAATGTCAGGTACCCTTCTGTAATATTAAAAATACTCTCTATCTCCCTGACTGTGAGAGACTGCCCACTCATAAAAAGACCTTTGTTTATACATATAGGTGAGCACTTTCATTTTCATTGATATTAAATGAAATCAAAATGAAAATTTAATACTAAGTTATCTTTTTAAAGCTATCTTTGAAAGTATATTTTATTTATTTAGAGGTGGGGCAAGGGAGAGAGAGAGAGAGAAAGAGAAGAGAGAGAGAGAGAGAGAGAGAGAGAGAGAGAGAGAGAGAGAGAGTGTTAGTTCATCCAGGAACAGGCAGGTACATGTGTAAATCAGAAGTAAGCATTCAGGAATGGCTTCTCTTCTTTCTCTTCTTTCAATATGTGGTTTCTGAGTGTTGAACTCAGGTCATCAGGAAGTTTGGTGACAAGCACCTTTACCTACTAAACCATTTTTTCATCTTGTAAATAATCTGTTATGAATCATTTTTATGTTAGTTATGATGTATCTGGGATTTTCTTGACATCTTTTCCTTACAACTTTTTGCCTTGAGCCATGTCAGATGGCCATTGATATTGGGATACTTTTTTTTTTTTTTTTTTTTTTTTAGCAGTTTTCCTTCCCTCCATTTTATTAGGCAATAGTGGTCTTTACAATGTTCTTATATGTCACTGGCAATTAGTTTACAGTTGTTTACATAAGGATCTGTGTTAAACAGTTTGTTACAGCACATCTAATGCAATGCCCTGAGATACACCGAGTGGAGCATTAGCAGGCTTTTTAGTTCTTACCACCTAGCTATCTATTGACAACTTACAGTTCACTTCCTTTCATAAATGTGCACATATGGGTTAGTTAAATCAGCATTCAATTCGTTTTGAATGTGACTACAGCCGTCAGAGTACAAGGCAACTAACGATGACTTAGATGTCATAGATGATACAGTACGCTCCAGTCCAACAGGAGTGACATAATACAGTGTTTAAAAGAGGAGAAAATGATTTCTGCCTGGGGAGATGAAGGAACTCTGTTTCTCTTAGTGGAGGTTTAAAGAGGTTTAAAGTCACAAGTCCCCACCCGTAAACCTGACTCTGCAATTTGAGGAAATGGATGAAATATCTGATTAGAAAGAAAATGACATTGTATTTCTGCAGTAGAGTTATTGAATTATCTGTACATATACACTGGGTATTTGTTTGTTTTTTTTAAATACAATCTGGTTTCGTTTTATTTTATTTGTTGCATTTTAGGGGATTTTGAGACAGGATTTCACTCTATAGCCCCTGCTGACTTAGAAGCTCAGGGCAGCTTCAGACTAAAGGCTGTGCTTTTAGTCTCCTCAGTGGGTGGAAGATGTATACGCCCCACCCAGCTATTTTGTTTATTTTATTGTGCTACTGGACATTGAACCCAGGCCCCTGAGCACACTAGCCTAGAAGAACTTTACCCCTGAGCTATATGCAGTTCAGCCCTTTGCGATGAAACCACTTTAAGCAAAGCAGGGCGGTTTGGAGCTGACAGAACTGCTCAGATTCCTGTTACGATGTGTTCTGTGATTGCACACAAATGCAGGGAAGCTACCTCAGCAGTGGTTGTATCCAGTTGCAGAGCTCGCTTTTCTGCTACTTTGTTACTCTTGTACGCAAGTGTAGGGAACCTACCTCATCAATGGCTGTATCCAGTTGCAGACCTCGGATACTTTGTTACTTTCCCGATCAATAATGCCATCTTCAGTAATGATTTAGAAACATAAAATGCTATTAGCATTATTAAAAGAGCGCCTTGTAGGTGAGGCAGGTGCAAATCCATTCCCTGCTAGGTTTCTTTTGTGCCGGTATTGTGGCCTCCTCATAAGTTTCTTAAGGCCTCTGGTAAGGTGGGGATGGGGTGGGGTGGGGGACTGTAGTTTATGCAGGAAGCCCTAGGATAAGCCAAGAATGATAGCAGAGGCCTGTAATCCCAGAATTTGAGAGGTGGGGCAGAAGGATCCGAAGTTCAAGGCCATTCTTATCTGTATGAGTTCAGAGGTCAGCTTGGGCTATGTGAATGAGACCTCGTTTTAAAAAAAACGAAGTGGTAGAGTGAGTATTTCAAGCCAGTCTCTTTTTCTGAAGGTTGATTCTCCATTTTTCTACCCCACTGGCCTCTGGTGCCCAGAACTGAACTCCTCTGTATTTGCTTGTATGTATGTGGCTGCATCCGAAGGCCCACATCTTATACCTTCTACATTTCCATGGGCTCGAGGGCCACGAGTGGTACATCTTGGAAAATACATTTAGAATTCCAACTTGTGAGAAAAGACAGCATTTTAATTGCCATGGTAACGTAAGATCAAGTTGAAGTTTCAGACGACTCTGTGTTACTTTCTAGAAGGAAAAATACTACCCTGGGAAATGCTATCCAAATGCTGGGAAAGTGACTGTGGAAGAGTCCGTGAGACTCAGCCGTGAGCTCTTAGGATTCCGGACGGTGCACTTCTTGCTGCAGAGGAAAACAGCTACTGAAGCAAAGGAAGAGTGAAAGGCGTGCATGCAGGAGCTCGTTCTAGTTTTCAGTTTGACCAGGGAGGAAAGGAAGATGTTTTGTTGCTCATAGTTTCTTCTTCAATATTAGCATTGAGTGTGTCAGACTCATTATCGGCAGTTAAAAGGAAATACAAAGCTACATTCAATGTACATTGTAAAAATAGGTGTAGCAGGAACTGTACAGGTGCTCAGATGACACATGATGACAATATGGTTAACAGTTAATCCTTCTACTTAAGGCTCTTAACTGTCTTTAGATTATTTAGGGATTTGGATTTTTCATTTCATGAATTTTGGTATACACAGTTACGTATAATTTAATTTCCAAACAGTAATCAAGTGCTCAAAAATCCTCTAGTTGGCTCTGTGACTAGGCTGTTTCATGTGCTTTTGAAGCTGTCTGTGAGTTCCTGGCTGAAGTTTATCCCTTCTCAAGCCAAGAGTCATACTGTCCCTGAGGGTTTTAGGAGTGAAACCCCCTATCAGCCTTTCAGCTTATTTTTAATTTGACTGGAAGAACTTCAGTAATGGAAAACTTACTCAGTATATAGGTTAATTGTAATTTATTTAGAATTAAAGACTAAAAGCATTATTTTTTTATGTATTAATGTATTATTTTGACCTGGCAAAATGTCTGGGTGGTGACAGGCACTCATCCCACAAGCTTGGTAACTTAGGTTTGATCTGATTCTAGTCTCCATGTAAAAGTGAATGAAAGGAAGCAACTGCATGAAGCTGTCTTCTGACTTCTCACACAGCCTCATACACATTATTATTATCATTATTATTATTATTACTACTAATAATAAATAACAAGAAAGAGAACAATAATAACAACAATGGCAATAAAAATACCATTTGACCTTTTCCATAAAGACCTTCAAAAGATACAAAGTATTTAGAATTCTTGATACTAAAGTGGTTTTTTTAAAGTGGTTTCTTTTTCCCCTATAGTTTTGAAGAAATTTTATTAATATGATGTGCACACACTGAGAAATTAAGAATAATTTAGATAAAGTGGGCTTGTTAAGAAACTAGGGCTGGAGGATATCTCAGCAGGCAGGAGCACTTGCTGCTCTTGCCGAGCACTGGAATTCGTGGCTCAGTGCTCACATTGGGTGACTCACCTGCCTGTTCAGGGGATTTGAGGGTCTCTTCTAGACTCATGGCATCATAAGCAGTGCCAAGATGCGCAGGGGCATCTTGCGAAATGTCACACACACACACACACACACACACACACACACACACACACACACACACACGGAAATAAAACTCCAGTTCTCTTTTTTTTTTTTAAAAAAAATTGATATAGCAAGAGAAAGTTTATCAAAAATATCCTTCTGTGCATGGCTGAGTTAAGTCGTGCTATGCTATTTGCAGTTAAGTTGAAGGTTGATGGGGAAACAGTTTGTGATATTTGGAGGACTGTGCTTAGAAGGTGTGTCATCTACTACTGCTCTCTTCCCTGAGTGGTGTCTGGATTTCTCCCACATTCCAAGCGCCTGTGCTTGTCCTTTTCTTACCTCACCTCAGTGTCTTCTCTGTCAGTATCTGTGTCATTTTTTAGTTTGTAACGATTCATTCCAATTGGAGTTCAGTTTCCCTCTTGCTACATACCTTTTCAATAGCTTCCCAAACAGGCATTCTGGCTGACAATTGTTACATTGTTACACACACACACACACACACACACACACACACACACACACACACACACACACTCTTATTCAATCTGCCCTTTGACCTTTCAGCAGTGACTTTGTTCTGAGTAACTTGATAACTTCTTGCCTACAGAGTAGAGAGTTTCTATTCTCTAGTAAGGTGGTCCTCAACCTTCCTAAGGCTGGGTCCCTGTAATCCAGTTCCTCATGTTGTGGTGACCCCCTTCCCCAATGAAATTATTTTCATTGCTACTTCTTAGTTGTCATTTTGCTACTATTATGAATCACAATGCTAATGTCTGTGTTTTCTGGTGGTCTGGTATGACTCTCTGAAAAGGGAAGGGACCCACAGGTTGACAAAGTCTGATCTAGTACTTCCAGCTCTACTGGGACAAAAGGCAACCTGAAGAGTACAGAACTGTGAGAGGTCTGTTATGAGGTAAGGCCTTTGAGGAAGCGCTTTAAGACCAGGAAGAGATAGCTGTACAGGCAATTGAGGCTACTGTGAAGAGAGGGAGGTCTGGCACCACCCTAACCACGGAATGTCAAGTGTGAGCATTCCAAATGGTGTTGAAATCTTCCTCCTCTAAGACCCAGCTCAGATGCTGCCTCCCCTATGACATCGCCTCTCTCTACCCAGAAGGGCCAACCCCCACCCCCTCAGTCTTTCCTCATTTAAATTGCTTAGCATCCATTTCCCCTTAGACTACAGTTACATATGCTACGTATGCTGCAGTTGTGAGGCTCCCTGTGGAGATTCTCAATTTATCTTAAAATTTGCAGGCTGCGATGATTGTGATATAACATCACAAGTACTTGTCACTGTTGACGGAGTGGAGAAGTGAGGGAGGGAATGAATGCATGATAGGCTGCCTCTCAGGCAGCAGGCAAGCGACAGGGAGCTGGTGCTTTATGTCAGACTGCACCCAGTCACTTCACAAAGTAACTGCTGATTCACCAATTATTTCCTCAGTTCCCTTGATACACATCTCCCCTTGTCTAATCCTATATTTAAAAACATTTTTATTGGATATTTTATTTATATTTCAAACGTTATCCCCTTTCCTGGTTTCCCCTCTGGAAACCCCCCATCCCATTCCCTAACCCCCTGCCTCCATGAGGGTGTTCCTCCACCTATCCACCCATCTACTTCTGCCCCACCACCCTAGCCTCTCCCTCCACTGGGGTATCTCCTCCCACTGATGTCCAACAAGGCCATCCTCTGCTACATGTAAGGCTGGAGGCACGGGCTGCTCCAAGTGTCTCTTTGGTTGGTGGTTTAGTCCCTGGGAGCTCTGGTTAGTTGATGTTGTTCTTCCTATGGTGTTGCAAACCCCTTCAGCTCCTTCAGTCCTTTCTCTAACTCCTCCATTGGAAACCCTGTTCTCAGTCCAATGGTTGACAGTGAGCATCCACCTCTGTATTTGTCAGGCTCTGGCAGAGCCTCTTAAGAGACAGCTATATCAGGCTCCTGTCAGCAAGCACTTCTTGGCATCCACAATAATGACTGGGTTTGGTGACTGCATGTGGGATGGATCCCCAGGTGGGGCTGACTTTGGATGGCCTTTCCTTCAGTCTCTGTTCCACACTTTGTCTCCGTATTTCCTCCTATGAGTATTTTGTTCCCCCTCCTTAGAAGGACTGAAGCAGCCACACTTTTGTCTTTCTACTTCTTGAGCTTCATGTAGTCTGTAATCGTGTCTTGGGTGTTCTGAGTTTTTAGACTAATATCCACTTATCAGTGAGTACATATCATGTGTGTTCTTTTGTAATTGGGTTACCTCACTCAGGATGACATTTTCTAGTTCCATCCATATGCCTAAGAATTTTATGAAGTCATTGTTTTTAATAGCTAAGTAGTATTCCATTGCGTAGATGTACCACATTTTCTGTATCCATTCCTCTGTTGAAGGGCATCTGGGTTCTTTCCAGCTTCTGGCTAATATAAATAAGGCTGCTATGAACATAGTGGAGCATGTGTCCTTGTTATATGTTGGAGCATCTTTTGGGTATATGCCCAGGAGTGGTATAGCTGGGTCCTCAGGTAGTACTATGTCCAATTTTCTGAGGAACCTACAAATTGGTTTCAAGAGTGGTTGTATCAGCTTGCAATTCCACCAACAGTGGAGGAGTGTTCCTCTTTCTCCACATCCTCACCAGCATCTGCTATCACCTGAGTTTTTGATCTTAGCCATTCTGACTGGAGTGCGGTGGAATCTCAGGGTGTTGGTAGCATTTTCATGCCTTTTAACCCCATTTCAGGACTGCTAAACTCACATTATTATGCTTACTTTAAAATGTGTCTATAAACTTAAAATTTATAAACTATAAATTATAAAATGTAATTACAAACTTTGGTTATACTTCTGAAAAGAAATTATTAATTTTTCTAAATACATTTAAAATGAATTATAGTATTAGATACCCTACTAATGTAGAATTTAGAAAAGTATAAAAAAACTAAAAAGGGACATATTTATGTCTTTCTGAACAAGCACTGATAGGATTTTTGTTATTTTTTATTTCTTTTCAGAGTTTATAATTGTTTTTTATAAAAATTTCTTTTCATTTATTTATTTTGTGTAAGGTGTGGGCAAATGACTTTGCCTGATCTGGAGGGGAGAGCTTGCAGGAATTCTGGGTAAGGGTTAGGACTTCAGGCTTGCATGAGAGTTCATTAATCTGCTGAGCCGTCTCAGCTGGCCCCTACCTTTCCACAGCCTAACCTACCTACTTCCTTCCCTGCCCCCTCCCTCTTTCTCTCTTTCAAACTAGACATTTTGGTCTGCATTTTTACTTAAAATTACATGTCCCTGTGTTGTGGCAATTCCTTTGAATTCTTACTAACTGCACCCTGCCTGGCTGAGGATGTGAACACCAACTGATTATTTTAGATCCTTACTTGTTTCTTTCCGTTAACTTGTGTCCTTTACTGTGGTACATAACGATACAGCTGAAAGCAGACCTTTGTAAAATGTTTCAACCTCCTCTGTCTGAGGTAGGATTCACCAGGAGAAGTACTGAGACAGAGTTCAGTGTTTTCAGAATTCTTTGTGGCATTGCTTCCTGGAGGTTTTATCCATTTGCTCTGAGGACGTTTAATTACAGTGTGATACCTAAATTGAATTTTGATGAACTACATTCTAACTTTCAATTTTACCTTAATGAAACAAAAAAGTCCTTGCCAAGTCCCACTCCCTTGGCCAGATAACTAAAGTGGGAAAGACAAAGTCTTTCCTTTCAAGGTGAACATACTCAGAGTGAACTGATTTGCCACTGGGGCTGGTACAGTGTCCAAGAAAGGTGTTTTCTGGGTTCCGAGCTCAGGAGACCTCTTTGAGGAGCTGGCATCTGCACTGGGTTTTAAAAATAATCAATTTTGAATAGATAGGAGCATAAACAGATAGGACATTATGAGGAAATGTTCATGAGGAACAATCAAATCAGCACGTGCCAGTGAAGGGTTTATTGTTCATGAAGGCATGCAGAGACCGATGAAGGGAGGCAGAATTCTTTTCACCCTCAGAGGGTGAATCTCGAAGTGGCAGGCTCTGTGGGAAGGAAGTAAGGTGGATCAGGAGATTTTATAGCCTTGAGTCATTAGGGATGAACAGCTGATAAGAGAGTCACAACCAACTGCTTATCAACCCCTCTTCTGTTTCATTTAGCCTTGGGGCAAAATACAGTAACCCTAAGAGCCACTAAGTAGAAAATAGAAGACTTGAAAATAATTAGAGTATTTTTTTTAAATCAAAGCCAACGGTGAAGACATCTTTAGGTTTAAAGGATGCTATTCAACATCAAAATTCTTGTGTCTAGAAGACCCGCACTGATCTGTGCAATGGCACAGAGGAGTAAATGCCTCCCTGTCTGTTCTCTAGTGGTCTTGCTAACACATGTTTAGGGACCCAGAGCCTTTAACCTCACATTTGCATACACCACACCCAACTGCTGCCTTCTTCTCTCTTTTTAAGAAAATCGAGGGTTACATCGTGAGAACAGTTTATTCCACAGTTTTGAATTTACCAAACTCTGTGAAAAACCGGAACGTCTTTATTTCCATCACTTAAATAATGAAAAATAATCACTCATTCCCTTTGGTGACTTTATTTTAAACATCTAATCTTCCTAGGATGACTTAGCCTTGTAAAATTTCCTCTGTCTTTAAAAATCATAAAAATATTTAATATGTAAGAGTTCTGACTTTTATTCATATTAAGGTTTTCATAGTTGTACTTAAAGGAGAAAGAACGATCACTGTTTTATTCATAATCATAATAATTCAACTTTTTTCTTACTTTTTTGGTTTTCAATATATCTGTCTGAAGTCCTCCCCCCCTTTCTCTGAGCTTCTTCTTCCTCTTTCTCTTCTTCCTCCTTTCCTCTCCTAGATCCACTCTTCTTCTGTTTCCCTTCAGAACAAAGCAGGCCTTCCTTGTTAGCTGAACAGGGCACAACAAGATACAGTGAGACTAGGCATAAACCCTCGTATCAAGTGAGGCAGTCCAGGAGGAGGAAAGAGCTTTGGGTACAGAGCAGAAGGCCACCTGTCAACTTAAAGGACAGTGACTCAACATTGACACAGTCACTGGGAAGATTAGAGCAATTCTATTTCCACAAGTAGCATTTGATTGTCGATGCCCAACCCCGTCCTCCAAACTTGAGTAGAATCAAGACCCACTTGCGTCTAATTTTGGAAACAAATTTTGGAAATAACTTTCTTAGCATTAACTTTGACCATTGCTCTGTATTTGTTTGACCATTGCTCTCTATCTTGTTTGATCAGGAAAAAGCAAAGGGAAATTTAACTTAATCTCACTCAATTTTGTTTGAAGGAAAAACTTGTGTAATGCTTTACATTGGCAGACAACTCCTGTCTGTGTGGTCCCCACACTGTGATAATCCTAAATGCCTTAATTCTTCTATGGCAAACAGAGATGGCATCATGGCAAGAGCAAGGGTGGCTAAGGGATCCATTACATTTTAAATGATAATGACTTTAAAAAAATGGGAACTAGCATTTGTTGTCTTTTTGTAATCTTTATAAAAAGCATATTATAGATAGAATGTTTTAAAGTATGTTTTGAAATAACTGAAATCAACCCGAAGTTTAGAAATGGTGCTATTAGAAATACACAGCGACCACACACGGGGTCAGCTTTAAAAATAACATGTCGCTTTTGAAAGAACAATTTCTTTTCTCCCCAGCATGAAAGTGATTTATTCAGATTGTCTATAATAAGCTTAGGGGGAAGGAAGGAGGAAGTGAGAAGTGAGTCTTTGAGAAATCCTTAAAGCTCATAAGAACACTTGTGTAGCATCTTCCATTCAAGGATCTGAAGATCCACAGCGCTTCCGGAACAGCGGTGAGGGATTCCTGTGTCTGGGGCTGTTTGTCTGTCTCCCTTCAGTGGCTCATCCCAGCCATATCCTCACATGCTTCACATTCCTTCCACAGTCTAGGGACAGATGACACAGTTACCTGCTGCAACAGCAGAGAGATTGTGGGAGCAAACGTGATGACCTGGAATAGAATCTCCGTGGTCTTTCAATCAGTAATCCTGTAAAAATGTTCTGTCCTGGAGATATTTGATAGCCTACCTCATCCCATTCACCTCAACTGTTTTAATTGTCTGGATGACGCACGAAAGGGGACATCTCAGACGTTACTTAGCAGGAGTGAGTCAGTAGGGTTGGCTGACACAGAATGAGAGACATGGAGATTCAGGATACCTTGCTCAGTGAGAAGCAACGGTGAACTCAGAATGATGAGGGAGGTTTCACGGCCAAGGCTCCTGGGGAGGGTGACATTTTCATACAACAAGCTGAGAGATGTCAGTTGATCTTGGTGAGGGAAGATGAATTGTGCTGGAGATACAAAAGCTAGATTTGGGATGAAGTACCTAAAAGAGCATTGGGCACTGGGTGTGGTCCTAAAGGAAAGACCTGTGGAGGCAGTGCAGTGCATCCACAGCATTGCCTCTGAAATCGCACTGCCAGGATTCAACACCGCTTCATCCTCCTTGTGGGTTTGGGAAAACTTCCTAACCTCCCCAAACCTGGGTCTTCTACTCTATGGAACTGAGCCACTGTCATTTATGATCTGTATGTGCCTGGATCCTGCTGTGGAGCAATGCCGTGTTTAGTAGATGAAATAAAGAAGGCAGCCTGGTTTGGAGGAAAGATAAGGAGGTGTCGGAAAGGTAGAAAAAAATGGGAAGAGTGAATTTCAAATTCTGAGGGAGGGAGTTTGTGCAAAGTCTAGTTAAGTGTGCTGGTTACTTTCTGTCAACTTGACACAGACTAGAGACTTCTTAAATAGGAAACCTGGATCAAGGACTTGCCTCCATTAAATTGGCAAGTCTGGGAGGCGTTTTTTCTTTTGATCACTAATTGGTAGAAAAGGGGCTGGGCCCACGCAGATCGAAGACCAAGAAAAGACTTTGCATTCCCATGCAGCAGAACCAAAGGTAGTTCTTTGGACAAGCTGATGTGGATTACGTCATTGGCTTAATGCCACCTTCGCATCCTCAGAACCTACTATGTTGCATGAAAAGTAGTGAACAGCTGCCAGTTAGATAAGGAAATATATATATATATATATATATATATATATATATATATACTTTTTCTAAGCTTAGGGAATGAAGCGATAGCCTGAGAAAAGCTTCCATATTAATGGAAATGATGGCCATCAGTGGGAAGCACGAATAGCAGTGATTGGCCAAGCCAACGGAAGTAACTTCAGGGATGAATAAAGGTAAAGCTTGTTTGTAGGAAAGGGAGAAGGAAGAGAATGAGAAATGTTATACAAGGAAGGGGAGGAATTCCTTGCGCAGAGTCCCCAGGAGGCTGGGGTGAGAATTTGAAATTAGCTAAGATGAGAGTTTGGGGGAGGGGACCGTCTTGGGGTGGCATCCGGGGACTGCAGAAAGAAGTCTGCCAAGAAACCACACTGGTCACAGCAGCCCAAAGGGTAGCGGTGACACTAGGAGGATGGCACTTACATCAGTTTCCCGGGGGATTCTTGCTTCTTAGAACTTGGCAAGGCCACAGGAAATCTGGCTTTTTTTGACTTTGAAAAAAAAATCTCTTTTTTTTTTCCCAGTCTTACATCACTTTCCTTAATTGGGAGAGCTAGTGAGAATAAAACAGCTGGAAATTAAACGGAAGCCAGGTACTAGAAAAACCCTGCTACCCACCTACAGATGCTTTCTTATGTTATTTCCAGGAAGGAGGTGATCAAAAGCAGAACACTAGCTAAAAAAATATCTTATCCAGGAGTGGCCGCTAGAATGGTGCCATTTGGATTTAAAACTAGAACAAGAACAAACACAGGAGTTGCTTCAACCTGAAAACGAAGCCTGGGAGATCAGCGATTCACGATCTAAGTTAGCTAGTCCCTGCAGTTCACCCGGTTTCTCTGCATAAGCAGAGACCCTGCAGGCAGCTTCTGATAGGTTAGGACTGTGCACAGTCTTATGAGGAAAACACTGTTTATGGAGGAAAGTTACTATACATCAGGAATAATATTTAATTATTGGAAAGACAAAAGCTGGTTCATCTCGGTTCTGTTACTACAGATACATAAACCTCATTACTCGTATATATTCATTCACATTGGCTGTTTCCTGGATACGCCCTCCCCTGCTTCCTAAATTAACTCTCTGGTTTCATAGTTACGATGATATCAGCCTTTGATCCCGTTTTACCAACCATCTATTACCTGCAGTAACTTCTTAAAGATTGTATTCATTTTCACTTTGCTTTTCCAAGTTCAGCTTTAACAAAGGCCTATCTTATAAGGCACAAACAAAAGATTCATATTGTCGTAGGTATGTTTGGCATATGTTTGGTTTTTTTGTTTTCTTCTTACATAAAATATTTTAACATATTTTCGTTCTAACCCCCATTCTCTACCCATCACTATTAATATTGTTGTTTAACGTCTAATCACGTCTACATCCAACAATCCATTTCTCATTAACCGAAACAGCACATGACTTTAGACAGCTAGAAATGAAGACTTCCTCTTTATCCTTTATCCTCGCCCATCTGCCGAGAATTTGATTCTTTCTTCTGGTCTTGAGGACCTGGTTTTGTTTTCTCATTTTTCTAAGAGATGTTGAGTTTTATTTTTTGTCACTCATTATAATTTAGTAGCTATCGATGGAACACTAGATGCAGGTACGGGTCTTGATTGTGGGGATGCAGTCATGAAGAACTTGAGTCATTTGGGCAGAAGTGTGCTATAGGATGCCAGGAAGAATAAACAACCAGGTCTATTAAGTTCCACAGTAACTCATATGAAGATAATTTAGGTTGGTCTCTCAGAGGATGCAGCATTTAAGCTGAAGCATTAATAACGAGAGGAAATAAATTGTCTTAGTGGTTTTTTTTTTTTTTTTGTTTTTTTTTTTTTTTTTATTGCTGTGAAGGGACACCATGACCAAGGCAACTTTTATAAATGATAACATTTAATTGGGGCTGGCTTAGAGTTTCAGAGGCTCAGTCCTTTATCATCACACAGGGAAGCATGGCAGCGTGCAGGCAGGCATGGCGCTGGTGAAGGAACCGAGAGTTCTGCATCTTGACCTGAAGCAGCAGAAGGAGACTCTTTTCTGCAAGCGGAGGTTCTCTTTCGGACTGGGCAGATCGTGAGCACTAGGGACCTTCAAAGCCCATCTACACAGTGACACACTTCCTCCCACAAGGCCACACCTCCCAATAGTGCCACTTTCCATGGGCCAAGCGGATTCAAACCACCACATAAACCATTAAAAAAATAGGAGGGGCGATCATTCTGGGACCAAGGATGAAGGTGACAGGAAGTTTATGTAGGTTTAGAAAGAAAGCGAACGTATCTGGAGTGTAATGAGCAAATAGGAAAAGCAGGATTATGTCGCGTGGTGGGCAGAGGACACACTGGGTAGAGCCTTTCCTCTGTGGTCCATGGGAGATGTGAAAGCACAAGTGGAAACAGCACGAGCTTGGGGCGGAGAAAGTAGGACCTGCTGATGGAAAGGAAACACGAGGCTTCATTAGGAAGCTAAAACAACCATCATAATCTAACTGACATGTGAGAATAGAATTAGGTTGGTGGCTACACAGGGGATTTAGGTTTTGGGCATACTTAGCTTCGCCGTTCTCGAAGGCATTTCATTCTTACCTCCCACTCTAGAATCTGGGAACTGCTTCTACTTCTGACTTCACAGAGTACAGTTATGCATGACTTAGTCTTCTGTGGTTGGCTTTCTCCTTTCTCTTAGCATAGCTCCCTCAAGACTCGCCAGGGTAGCATGCTTTATTGTTAAAACATGTTTTAATCTTTGCCATGTGTTTATTCATTCATGTATTTATCCATAGCCAAATTGATCCCTCCCACCCCATTTGTATAATGCTGACATGAGCATTTTGTGTGCACGTGCAGGCATAGGTTTTTATTTCTCTTGTGTATACGACTTAAAATGGGAGGGGGGAGGCATACTTTACATATTCACTTTCAAAGGCTGGGCTTCTTGATGACACACCCTGTAATCCCAGCTTTTAGGAATCAGCACCACGAGGGTCTCTGCAAATTAAAGGTCAGACTCAGTACGGCGAGTGTCAGGCCATCTGGGGCTATTCTTTTAACTCCAGTAACCAAGAAGCAACAGGAATCAGTCCAATCTATCCCTTAGATACCTTCTAACAAGACACTGTAGGAATTAGTGACTTCACCTCTGATACAGTTAAAGTCTTGCAGTTTAGATAGTTTGCCATGTAAGAGAGCAATGAGTTTCCGAGTAAGAAAATGACCTGTGGTTATGTCCCTGTGAGGAGGAGGGAGCACGACCCTTAGGAATGGCTTTATTTAACCATTGTTTTAAACTAACTCTGCTCAGAAGTGAACGAACAGCCATTTCGTGTCAAGGATGAATCAATCTAGGCTATCACTATAGCGACTTTCCTTTTCCTGACTGCTCTCACTAGAAAGAATTTGGCAGCGCCCCATGTCCTGGATTGTTGTTGTCCTGTTGATACAGACACCTAATTTTCTTTAAACAGAATGGGAAGTTTCAGAGTCTCCTTCCAGATTGTGTCCCCTCCTTTTCCTATTGTGTTGGAGAAGTTCGTGCCTCTGCACTTTGCCTGCTGGCTGTACCAAGAGGTTCCTAAAATGTTGACAGTGTTGTAAAACTTGTCTTTGCCTCAAGAAGCTATTTGGGGGTGTGATATGTCAACAAATTACAAGTCTGCTGAGATTTCATTTTCTAAAACTTTGGATTTGTAGGAAAGTTGGTTGTAAAAAGTTTCTATTTTATTCTTTTAAATTGAGGGGTAAATCTAGGGTTTCTAGAAGACCCAGTAACGCAGGACGCTGCTCTCTCATTCTTGATGAGCCTCAGCTACTTTCCAGCATTGATTTCTCATGGCCCGCCTGACAGAGTGAGATTAGCACATCTGAAAAGCATTTCTCTGTAATGTGGTTATGATCGCTGTGGCAGTTTAAAGACAGAAAGGCACCAAGTTACTTAGGAGGAGAAGTAATTTGCAGTTAATGTTTGTTACAAGATTAAAAGCTCAGTACTATCGGCAGGATATTTTTGTAATAGATTATACACGTTTGAAATTAGATGCTTGCTTCCAAAGGAAAACAGTAAGTATTGTCCACTTGTCACATCTTTCAGGAGATCTTAGAGAGTAGGAAGGTTTAATTGACCTCCCATAGTTGATCCTTCTTAATAATATATGGGTGACACGGAAACATTCACATGGAAAAGTGTGCCATTATGAAAGGGTGGGGATGGTGGCACAGCATTGGCCTAGCATGTGTGAGGAGCCCTATCACAACATGTGTGTGCACACGTGTGTGTGTGTGTGTGTGTGTGTGTGTGTGTGTGTGTGTGTTGTAGTTCTGTAGTTGTGATAAGGACCAAGACAATTTACAGAACAAAGAGTTTATTTGGGCTTATGGTTCCAGACGGATGAGTCCATCGTGGCAGAGAATCATGGAAGCAGGCTATAGACATGGTGTCAAGAACAACTGAAAGGTCAACTGAAATCACAAGCAGGAAGTAGAGATAAAGAACAGGGAATGGCCTGAGTCTCTGAAACCTTGAAGCCTGAATCAGTGACATAGTTTCTCCAGCCAGCGCATACTTCCTAAGCCTTCCCAACTGGGGAACAAGTATTCAAACATCTGAACCTATGGAGAACATTCTCATTTGCAGCTCCACGTTATGTGTGCATATTGAAATAGGAAATAGGAAATTTTCTTCCCTATTACATTGTTGCCACTATGTGATGTGTGTGCTCATGTCCATGCATGCATGCACACAGTGTAGTATGATGATAAGCACACCCATTTTCTTGGTCAGGGTATTGGTAACAAAAATACCTTGAGCAAAAGTGACTTGGAGAAG
Source organism: Rattus rattus (assembly GCF_011064425.1). Lineage (NCBI taxonomy): Eukaryota > Metazoa > Chordata > Mammalia > Rodentia > Muridae > Rattus > Rattus rattus. The sequence continues at coordinate 32,829,552 of NC_046156.1, read as the reverse complement.
AAGGATTATTTCCTCTTACAGCTTGTCCATCGTTAATGGAAGTCATAGCAGGAACCTGGAATCAGAAACTGATACAGAGGACATGGAGGAGTGCTGTTTACTGGCTTGTTCTCCACAGCATGCTCAACCTGCTTTGTTATACCATTCAGGACCACCAGCACAACGGTGGTAGACTCACAATGGGCTGGGCTGCCTTACATCAATCAAGCGATTGCACCATGGGCTGATGAGGTGTGTTCATTTTCCCAATTGAGGATCTTTCTTCTAAAATGACTAGTTTATGACGTAAAACTGATCAGCACAATTGATCCCCCCCCAGTGAACTTAACACACAAACACATTATTCTTCAACTGTAACCTTTCCTTTCCTATTCGTCCCCAAGATCTCATATTAATATTAGAGAATAAAACTTTAAAAACCACATGCTTCTTAAAAATTTCAAACATTCAAAAAGTTAATTCTCTTTAAACTATCCAAAAGGCTCTCCAAATTGCAGTGTTTTGCTAAAACTCAAAAGTATCTTTGAAATTACAATTTTTTTTCTAAAATATCCAAGGTCTCATAACCTTGGCACCTTTGTTGAAAACAAAGGTAAAAAAAAAATGTTCTTCTACCAAAATGGACAAACAAAAGCACAGGCGTAGTCAAATCAAAGGAAAACCAAGTGTGTAAGACTCAGGGTGAGATTTCTGGAACTCATCATCTTCTAAGCTTCAGAGAGCTTGCCCCAGCACACATAGCTTGGCTAGACTCAGTTGACTCCACTCCCTAGCAGCAGTTGTTTCTGTTTGTAATCCAGTGGTGCTGACATCCCCAAAATGTTGAGGTCCATTGCAACCGGGTTGCACCTTCACCAGTAGCCTCTCCTGACTGCTCTTCAAGGACTCCGACCCTGCCACAAGGTACCATGCCTCACCTTCTCTCCATGACCTCTGTAGTTCTGAAACTTGTCCTGCAATTGAGGTTGCACATTTACCAATGGCCTTTTCTAGCCCCTCACAGTGCCAAGCCTTAGGTGTTCTCCATGACGTCTTGATGTCTTAGAAACCAGTACCTTCTGGGTAGTGCTTACTCATTACCAAGGTTGGCAGCTGGTGTAAGGTAAAACATTGTCACCCCCTGGGCCACAGTTTCTGTGTGCTGACCTATAGGAAACACTTCACAGAAGATCTCACCTCAATGATGCTAGTCTCTTTTTCATCACAGCTCATTCTTCTGCCCCAGGGGCCAGTATCAATTGTCTGAGCAGAGCAAAAGTTTCCCTTTAGCACTTCTTCATTAAAAATATCACATGAATAGCCTTATAGAGTCTTTGAGAGATTTTTCCAAACTTCCCTCTGAAGCTTCACAAGCCAGGTCTTCATCGTCTGCGTTGCGTCCAGCATTATATTTGAAGTTCCTACAGAACGGGCCCATAAGCTCTGAGTTCTCGAGAGCTTTTGCAGCCAAATGTTCAAAAGCACATTGTCAGTTATGTCACAGCAGTATCTCATGACCTGGTACCAATTTCTGTCTTAGAGTGTCTATGGCTGTGATAAAACACCATGACTAAAAGTTACCTGGGAAGGAAAGGGTTGATTTTATCTTACATCCAGTAGTCCACCACGTAGGGAAATTGGGGCAGAAACTGACTGATGCACAGGCATCATCAGTTACCACAGGTTTGCCTACAGGCCTGTGGGAACGTTTTTTCAAATTGAGGTTCCCTTTTCCATAAAGACCTTAACATTTGTCAGGTTGATGTAAATCCTAAAGTCCATGTGCACACTTCTAAGATTCCTAAGACGCAAACAGTTCATAACCTGAAACAACTCCTTCTTGTCACAACCCACTAAAAGAATGACAATAGTTAAACATATCTTGTCATATCATTGTGTAATACCCCACTTCCTTTTAATTAAAAAATAAATCAGGTTGTTAGATCAACTAGAAATCTGAGGCTAACTTACTTCTTACATTCTTTTTCCCCCATGTGTTTTTCTGTGGATATCTTTAAAGAGCACCACAAAACTATTATTTGCGGAGACGGACTGGAAGGGAACATTCATAGGACATCTTGAATAACTGTCTGGTCTTTAGGGAAAACAATAGACAACCAGCTATAGTGATTTTATGGATGTTCCTTTAACTTACTGTTTTACATAGCCTGATTTTCCTCCTCACAGGAGTGATTTTCAAAGGAAATGCTTTGCTACCTCGCTCATTCTTCTGATGGGTAAATGCTAGGATTTGTTCTTTCCTGGAAAATTAGAAACTATGATTTCTAACATCAGCAAAATTATCTTAGGTAATCTGCCTAATTGACTGCAGTTTGAAGCAGGGTCGTTAAATGGCATACACATGAGATGAAAACAGAAATTAGTACTACCTGGGAGGAAGGAAAGAAACCAGTCAGAGCTGGGGAGGGTCATAGAAGAGGGTAGTGTGTGTGTGTGTGTGTGTGTGTGCGCGCGCATAGGGGGGCATCACTGCATAATGGGACAGTGGGATGGGGGTGTGTGAACACAGTAATAACACACATATATGGAAGTTTTGTAATGAAATTTGTTGCTTTGTAAGGTAATGTAAAAAGTAATAATAAAAGGACCTAATTTATGGTTGTGAAAAATAATGAGATGAACTCATATTGTCTTTAGAGTATATAGTTTATGACTGACTTCCCAGATGGAGAGGGTTTACAGGAAATGTATTGTTATGGTCCATGAATCACTGAAGGTCCTTCCCCAGACTCCAAATGTGTAAGAAAAGCAAGGTGCTTGTCAGACAAATTCCTGCATGCAGGGCCAATTCCATTGGGATGGAAGGAGCCCTGACTGAATTACAGATTCACTTTAAAGCGAAAGGGAACAACAGGGCAAAATTGTTGGTGATCTGTATCTTGACTGAGTGGGTTCTATCTGAGGGATCTGGGGTAATGCTATGATTTTGACTAACCATTCTTGCTTCGTGCCAAGGAGAGGGAACTCTTGACCTCTTGGCCATACGTTTGGCTAAATGTCCTTTCACAAGCTGGGGAAAGGTACCTCTTGACCTATTAGCCAAAATTTTGTGAACTCTCTGTCTCAGTCAGAGTTTCTATTCCTGCACAAACATCATGACCAAAAAGCAAGTTGGGGAGGAAAGGGTTTATTCAGCTTACACATTCACATTGCTGTCCATCACCAAAGGCAGTCAGGACTGGAACTCACACAGGACAGGAAGCGGGCTGATGCAGAGCCATGGAGGATCTTTACTTACTGGTTTGCTTTCCCTGGCCTCCAGCTTGCTCTCTTATAGAACCCAAGACCTGCCACCCAGGTATAACACCACCCACAATGGGCTGGGTCCTCCCCACTTGATCACTGGTTGAGAAAATGCCTTACAGCTGGGTCTCATGGAGGCATTTCCTCAACTGAGGCTTCCCTCTGTGATAACTTTAGCTTGTGTCAAGTTGACACACAAAACCAGCCAGTACACTGTCCTTTTACAATCTAGGGAGGGGTCCCTTTTACATAAGCCTGTGGTAGTTCCAGTTCTGGGAGGTAGGAACTCAGTCCTGGTCTCCTAAACTGCTGGTCTGCAGCCTGTCTTAGGCTAGTACACTTCTTTCTGTATGTTAGACTTTAATCCAAATTCACAGTCCTGCATGGAATTGTCCGGGTAATGTTTTTTAATGTATATTCTCATTTATTAGAGGGCTTGGTGTTTTGTTTTAGGTCGGTTTCTAAGCTTATTATAATAAATATTACCCTTGAAGAACAGAATTCTATGTTTGTGAAATATTTACTAACATGGGAAAGTGCGCGGTGTGTGTGTGTGTATGTGTGTGTGTGTGTGTGTGTGTGTGTGTGTGTGTGTGTGTGTGTGTGTGTGTGTGTAAATACCTTATAATAAAACCTACCACTTGGCCATTTGTAAATGTGTGGTTCAGTCGAATTAAGTACACTCACCTTGCCAGACAGTTGTCATTATTGGCCATCTACAGAGGGCATTCATTTTCTCCCCCATGGCTCCCCCCATAATCCCCCATGGTTAAATCTTCTTTTTCCCCTTCAGTTCCTAGTAGCCATTATTTTCTTCAATGTCTCTATTAAATTGTCAGATCTCGATACTTTGTATAGCTGGAACCATCATTTCCCTGTTGGTGCCTACTAGTTAGTAAAATATCATCAAGATTCCTGCATGTGGTAGTGCTTCTCCAGGCTTTTCTCCCCTTCCAGCACTCAGCAGTGCTGTGCTACTGTCTCTGAAACGCATTGTTTATCTGCGAATCTCTTGCTAGTGGTCGTTGGTGGCAGGCCTTGGTTTCTTCCGTAATTATCAAATTAAATTCTAACTGAATGAAATCAAGGAAACAGAAGGGGTATAAATTTTATGTGGTATGATTCTGATTCCTTGAACACAGGAAAGTATCAGCTCATTTTAGCCGCAGAGTCCCATCACGGTCCACTGCTAACCTTGAGTATTCCGTCCTGTAGAAGGAGAGATAGAGTCCTCATCAAGATGTCCTCAGTTCCCTACCAGGGAGGGTGGGGTTGTCCCCAATCTGCATATTTGATGATCTGATGGGGTTTGCCAGCTCTAAAATCTCATTTTCATTCTGACTCTTTAGTATGTGGTGATGTGGTTTAGTCTGGAAGAGCTGGAGGGATATTTTGCATTTTTTTCTTTTATAAAACCCTTTGCCGTACTGCACTGTTCATATTTTTTTCCTTTGCCCTTGCGGTTTTCATAATTGCCTTTTACTTTACCTGATCTCAACACTCCTTTTTTATGATGCATGAGGGATGGTGGCGTTTGTTGTATTTTCAAGACTAAAATGAGTGTTCTGCTGTGGAAGTCGTGTCGGCCTTTCTTAGGAAATACTATCAGCACTCAGACTTGCCAGAGTTCTGAAACTATTAAAACGTTTTCAAGTACAATTTAGAAAAATCTTGTTATGGAATACATGGGCTCCCATAACTGTTTTCCTCTTTAATTTCACTTGTTTTAAGAAGAACAAGGCCAACAAACTTGGATTGAACCCAGCTGATTAATTTTTGCAGTAAATTGTCATGCTAAACCCAAAGCCTTTAAAGGCTTGAACACATCAAGGAACTGTATCTAGTAGTTTTGCTTTGGGGGATTAACTTAGGATTAAACAGGTTTCCTGAGATCTTTACTGCTTAACACTGATACAGTAAAACTGTATTTATACTGAAGACGCCTTGAAGAGCGGCATTTAAAGGCTGGGTTGGAGTAAGTTGTCTGGTAAGAGTCCTTTTGGTGTCCGGGTTTCAGAGTCACATTATAATTTGAGTGGGGAGGTAGATGTGAGAGGCCCCTGGGGTAAACTTGGTGTTTTTGTTTTAGTTTGCATTTGTGTGTTTCTAAGTTCTCATGTGCTCACTGGATCGCACGACAGTTCCTCTGCCTCCCTTCCACAGGGTTGCGGTTCAAAGATGGCAAAAAGCACAAGATGCCCTTTCTCTGGTGTCTTCCCAGTCTTGTCTCTTTACCTTTAATTTCATCTTAACTTTATTTAGAAAACATAAATATTTCTTGGCTGTTTCTTATGACATTGGTGTTCTTTAGTTTGTAAACTGAATGGATTTGCACACTACACCAGTTCCTTTAAAGGCGGAGTTTACCCCTCACATTCCTCCTTTGTCATCCTCAGCGGGCTGTGGGCAATGCACTTTCTCTGATAGCCCAGTGGTGTTTCATTGTACAAGTGTCGTTCAGTTCTGAGATATTCTAGATCAGTTTTGAAATCCAATTTATTGATTTGGTGCTTAGAAATTGTAACTGAGAACCTTGCCACGCATGACAAGGAACACGCCCCTCTTAACATTTTTTTAAGTCTTAGGTGTTGATCATGAAGGTGTTGTTTTTTTTTCATGCCCAACCTTCTGGGCTGCAGCTGGTTCTTAGGACGGGAAGCTGCATTATATTTGGGGTTCTCACTCTCCTGCCATGAACAGAATCCTGAACTGGCACTGTTTGCCTGGCATGTTCACGGACTGACCGTGTATGCCGTGTACTTGGAAGTTACTGAGGATTAAATCTGTGAAATTCCTGCGCCCAAGTAGAAATGGCCTAGCATGTTCTGCTCCATTAGAGAATAATGTAGTGCTCTGTAAACTTTGAAGACATTCTGTGCTATAAACACTTCTGTAACTTTTCCTCTAGGATGCACTCTGAAGGAAGAGTCAACAGAGGGTTTACCCTGCCCATTTAAAGTTTTATTTACACGGCTAAGAGAAAAACAATTAGAAACAAGTGGATTAAATTAATAATCACTTGTCATCAATGTCCCAATAAGATGTTTAAGTTGTACTTGGTTGTCTGTGTTTTTGTTTTTTAGGAGTTTGTGCATAAAGACTTTATTTTATATCCTGGCCTAAAACTGAAATATTCAGTGTCTGTTTAAAAAGTAAGCAGGGAGTTTTAAGAACCCTGATGCTCTCTGTGCATTACAGAACTTAGGTGATACTCCTATTTAAAACTGAAGGTTATTGTTTTCTTACAAATAGCATCTTTTCACGTAAAGGCAGGATGGACACGTGCTCTCCTTCGCACGTTTGCCCTGGCCCTTGGCTTCCCAGCGTTGAGTCATGAACAGAGTGAGTCAGTCACATGGTCGCTTTCCGAAGATGCCCGTTTTAATTAGAGCGTGCCTTACCGTTTACTCCTGGAGGAAATGCCACGGATAGAATTCCACACTGGAGAAGCCACAGGTTTAAGGGGTTAAGAGGTTTAAGCAGGTTTTTATTTCTTTCTTTCTTTTTTAATATTTCCATGTTCAGAAAAAGATGATTTGGCCTTTTCTCTTCCTGTGAGAACATACCAAGCAATATTTCCCATCCCTATAGTTCTGCTTTTAGACTTGTATCTAAGCTTTCAATAGACGGAGTAGCCATTTCCAACACTGGTCTCAGCACTGGTGTTTTATTTCATGCATGGATCTAGCACGTTGGCTTTTAGTTTCATTTGAAAAATTTCAGAACATAGGAAACAAACTCAGTTGAAAAGTCAGGAGAAGGAGCTCAGTTCAGTCACTGAAAGGGATTTGCATTTGCTGAGAATGGGCTTTTAGGTTGAACCAGAGTCTGGTTCCTGTTCCTTGCTTCCTTTGTGGTTTGTGACCAGACATTCACTGTGTAAAAGGCACAGGAAACTCAGGATTCCTTCCCTAAACGCCATGCAGCTGCCCGGGGTTAGGGAGACCTGCTGAGGCTCACTTGAAATCACTCGGAGCCCTCTTCAATGGCACTGGTCCTGCCTGTGGATTGCCCTCCACACCCCCTGCCTTTAGGCTCTGGCTTCATTGTTTCTTTCTGCCCATTCAGTGTCCCGCTCTGCCTTCCGAACTCCTCACAGTGACTTGTTACTGCCTACATGGACTCTTGATTTGTTTATGCTGTGCTTACTGTTGACTTGAACTCACTTGTAAACTGTAACCAATCCAGTCTTTTTATTAATGCATACATATATACATACATTATATACATACTATATGTGTATATATGTGTGTGTTTTACATGAAGCAGGATACAGAAGAGGTACTAATAGTTCCAAACACATGGCATGAACTTCTTAAAGAAGCACCAAAAGCAGAAAAAAATTCAAAATTCAGCTTCTTTTGTTTGAATGTGTGAAAAGTCACACTTCATTAAAAAATTAAGAAAAAGTATAGGATGCAAAAAATTTAAAATTCATACAATGGCTTCATTAAATGGGAAGTCTAGTGGAAGACACATTAGGCTGGAACCGTTTGCCTACTCCCTTGATAGTACTGGCATCTGTACTGTGAGTCCGTCTATCATATCCCTTACCTGACTCTCATTTTGTGAGTTCACATCATGTGATAGCTAGGCCAGGACAGGCTAGGAAAGTCCAAAGCTACTCTGGTCAGCAAGCTCTCAAATTGTGCAAGGCCTTTGCAATTTAATTACTCCTGGCAGCCTTCAGTTCATACTAATAAACTCTGTGAACTGCTCTGTAACTGACACCGCTGTGAAGTAATACAGTTGCAATTTAAGGCAGATTCATGAAAACGTTTTATTGAATCTGAAATAATTTAATGTGTAACACTGGAAACACCAATGTAATCCCCCAGCCGTGGGGTGTTTTGACAGTGAGGAGGAAGATGCTATTGTCCCTCGGTGCCTAGACTACAGACTAGAGGGTAGAACAACCCTCTCTTGTCACTCAGAGCGGTCAGAGGGAAGGGGCGTGGCACAAGTTTCATGTCAGCGATTTCATTATTTTCCCAGGCATCTATGAACTTAAAACAAGGGGTAGATTTTCTATGATGAAGCAGAATTCCTTACTCAGATTATTTTCATGATCTGAAGCACTATTTTTTTTTATCCTTCCAAAACAGCAAGCTAGGGATAAATTGATTAATGAACATAATATTACATAGCACTTATGAAAATAGCATTACATATGAGTGTTATTTTTTACTCTCCATAAAGGTTAATAATAACAGCAGCTATAGAGCCTTTTGCAACTAGAAATAATTTTAATTTTCTATCTATATAATGGCTGATAAATATTTAGAGAAGATTTATTGATTCCCCATTTAGACCCAGGAATGCTGATACATAGAGAATTTAAATGTGTAGACTGCAGTCCCAGACCTTCCTAAGGCTCTGCACCCTCTCAGTTCTCTATTATGTCACATTTTCATGTTCCAGCTCTGCGACACGCCTGCAAGAGCAGATTCAAAGACATCGGACCTGCTGGTCATTTATTTGGCTTTTCGACTATACTTCTTGAGAAGAATCAAGTCAGTTGGTGAAATATTGAAATTGATGACCTAAAAGAAAATCTGGGGGACACATGCGTAGGTTTGACAATTCATATGATACCAGGAGGACTGTTAATAAATGATTTTCTATTGTGGTTATAAGTCTTTATCAATCAAGTGTTAACAGGCATCATGAAAGATAGGAAAAGAAAGTATAAATATGGTGAGGTAGACAGGCTGTACCAGTGATAATAAAAATCAAGAAATTGAAATTTTCAGTCATGTGTTCTCTGTGTAGAGAAGTAGGTAAGATGGACAAAGGAGTAAGGAGAGAGATTTACCGTATGGAACACAATTTAAGCGACATCAACTCCCACTGTGGCTCAGTGATGATTTCATAATAAAGCCTTCAAATTTCATATTAGACAGTGTTGGGAAGGTCCTGAGTCACAAGCCTAACTCTATGAATCACACAGTTTGGGGGTATCGATGGACCTATAGAAGGCACATTTTCCCCTTATGGTAGGTGTTTACATTCTGGTAGAAGTTATTTTACCTAGTATAAATGAAATATTCGATAGATAGCTAATACTATTTGCGAGTGTCTCAGTAACGCCTCTTTAAGATGTACAGAAGACTTGCTGCCGTTTATGGGGAATCCTTTCATCTTAGAAGGCTACTCACAGCTTTTAGAAGCAGCCCCTCCCTACCAAACCAAACGGCCAGGAGCAGGAGAAGCACCCCCTCCCTACTGGCTGGGAGCAGGAGTAAGCAGCCATTACACAAGTATTCCAGAGAAGGAGTTGACAAGTCACATTCTAAAAAGTTGGAGCTCCTTCCGTCCGTCCGTCCTTCCTTCCTTCCTTCCTTCCTTCCTTCCTTCCTTCCTTCCTTCCTTCTACAGTACATGTCCTTATTACACAGCATTTGTAAGAGCATTTACTGTCCTCAAGGAAAGTTGAATGCTACAGATGAATAAGAGACACGGTCCCTGAAACCATAATTTACTGGTTAAAGAAAGCAAACATGTATTATGTGTGTAGAGGCATTAAAAACATGTACCTTTGGGCCACTGTAATGGAACACCACACATAAGGTATCTAATAAACAATCAGCCTTGGAGTCTAGGAAATTCAAGCTCGAGATGTCAGCAGATTTGGTATTTGGTGAGCCGGCTTTCTAGTTTACAGATGACTTCATGTTCTTGCTTGGTAGAAAGTGTACGGGAGCTTGCTGTGCTCCCTTTTCTAAAAGCGGTGATCTCATTCTCGAAGGCCACATGCTTATGACCTAATCAGCCATCAAATGCTCTCCCCCCAGACATCATCTCTGTGGGCACTAGGCTCTAAAACCTGGAACTTTGAGGAAATGTAAACATTCAGTCTAGAGAAGACAGCAAAGCATTCATTATCCGGTCATGTCATAGGAAGCTTACAGTTAGCTAGCATGGTCAGGAAAGATCCCCTGAGGATGACGGTTGAGTTGTCTGTGAGGAAGAAGCAAAATCCCATGAAACATGAGACATGAGAAC